>NC_071331.1:13963110-14174772 GCF_010183535.1 Caenorhabditis remanei
TCATTACAGGAACTTTCCAGAAACTTTCACTCATTTTTAATTCTAAAATCAAGAAGATTTGTGTCCAAAAGATCTAAATCAATAGAGTTACCTGCTATCTTTTTCTCGTCTAAGTATTCTGAACAAATCTCGAACAATAATTGTTTTTTTCAATAATAGACTCCAAATGGAACATGGCGGATTTTTTTTGGTTATTGTGCTGCCACGTTTTCTCGTGAGATTTGTCTCTTTCTAAAGTGCAAAACCAAAAATCCCAGATGATAACCAATTCATACCCTCCTTCCAAAACGAATTCATAACTTATGAACATTCTCCGAAATTCTCTAAATTTGTACAAATCTCCGAATTCTTTCATCCCGTTTTCTCCACAATCCATCAACATTCCATTCATTTCGCTTTCTTTTGTTTCACAAAATTTCCGCCCACTTATCAAAATTTCGAAATCCTATCGAAACGGAAAACGATAAGAATCTGAACATAAGCTTCCTTTTCATTCCAAAAATTTCTATAAATAAGGTCAATCTTTTTCACTATTCAGGTGTTTGACGATTCACAAAAAAAAAACCGAATTTCCGAAATGAGGTTAAGAAGTTGTCCCCCTCTTCTCGTTTCCCTCATCTATTCATCTCATTTGCATTTGTTTTTTTTCCCTCATCGTTACCGTCTCTCCGTATTTTTGTGTCTTTTGATTCAATTTATGACTCATTTCAATATATTTTGTGAACACAAGAAGACAATCTTGTTCTCTTTTCTCAGCCTCAAGACACCCACAAAACAAACAAATAAACCAATGGGTTTCCTTCATTTTCTCTCTTTCATTCACCTCCAATTCTCGAGTTTCGTGTCTCCTATCCAAAAATGAAAAGAAGGAATCAAAGTTCTGTCAGTCAATTTTCAGATTAACATGTTTCAATTCTTCCATTTATTCCGTGTAGCATGTCATCCCTCTCATTTTCCTCAACTTCTGACTCATTTCTTTTCCTCCCACTCAGCTGTTTCACTCGGAAAAAATAAGAAAAAGTTCAGTGATAACAGACCGATAGGCGTGCATACCTCCATCAAATAAATACTTCCACCCTTCCCCTCTATTGACATTCCATTTCTTTCATTCCTGTCTTCTATCCTATTTCTATTTCCACCTTTTTCCAAATTTCAGTTCGATTCAAAATGCCAAACTGCCCAAATTGTGAGAAGCCAGTCTATTTCGGTTAGTTATTCCAGATCAATAGCGTTTCTAATTCTCAGTTTTTCTAGCTGAACGTGTGTCATCTCTTGGAAAAGATTGGCACAGGCCATGCTTGAAATGTGCAAATAAAGCATGCGGCAAGACGTTGAGTGCTGGAAGTCATTCAGAGGTAACATATTGTTGTTGTTTGGAAGTTTTTAGGAAGAAGACTGTTTTGATTTTCTGTAAATCGTAACGTTCGATAAGAACTATTCGAAAATAAGTTTATAGCGAAAATCATAAATTATTGACGGATTTTGAATACCAGGTACGGGAGTCTAGCATGTAAACAATACTTTTTCAAAAATATTTGGGAAATAAATGAGTTCTAACTCAAACTTCAAAAATTTTCAGCACGAAGGAAAACCATACTGTAATCGTTGTTATGGAGCCCTTTACGGACCAAAAGGATACGGTCACGGAGGAACAGAATCACACACTTTCCTTCATGGAACAACTGGAAAATAATTGATTTTTATGTAATTGCTGTTACCAAAGATGCTCCGAACCCTCCTACTAATTGCATTGCTTTCTGTTCTCAATTTCTCAAAATAAAATATATTTACTGTAAAAAATGGTAAAAATTTAACACAAAACATTTGTGGAAAGGACTGAAAGAAGAAATGGAGACATGTAAAAGTCATTGTTGACTAGGGAGAGAGGAAGAAAACGAATAATATCGGACACCCGATAGTTTCTCCATGCGATATTTACAAAAAAAGAATGACGAAAGGAGGGAATCGGTGAGCAATTTTAAATTACAAAAATGGAAAGAAATGTTTTGAGAAAAAGGGGAAAAAAGGAGAAATTACGATGGCAATTTAATAAATATTCGGATCATCGTACCAATGACGACGTTGATCAGTCAGACCAGGAGTGTATGAATAACGATTGAGAGCGCTGGATGTATCACGGGTTGTTGAACCTGGAAAGAAATAATTGAGAGGGAAAAAGGGAAGATGGTAATTAGAATACCTGGATATTTTCTGTATTGGGCAACATATGGTTCACGAGTTGTTGAAGTGGGATTTGAGGAAGTGTAAGCTCTGTAATAAACAAATCGATTTTTACTAACAGATGCAATCATTTGCAGCTCGACTTGGTATTCTGCCAAACCAGAGGTTGTTCTAAGATCTCATAGAACCCTCGTGTGGCAAAATTGTAACGTTAAACCGAGATCATGAGCTATTCTCTGGTTCAAATCAATTTCGTTTTCAAATATAATTGCACATACCTTGAAGAGTTATAATAGTCAGAATGTCCAGTTCCGGTGGTATCACTTTTTCTGAACAAAGACTTGATTCTATCGATCGGCGAACTTGGTCTCTTAAAATCTCTGCTACTTGGAGTGTCATCATATCCATTTGTAACCAATTTTCCATCAGCTCCCATTCGTACTTCACTCGTCTTTCTTCGATTGAATGACAGCAAAGATCTCTTTTTCTTTGGATTATCCAAAGCAGATGACGTGGTGTCAATGGCACGATTATGTGGCCCGACAGATGCAACCTTAAACAGATGGAGAATGTTTCATGAAGTGTGTTGAAATAAAAACAAATAATTAGGATGATTGTGTTCTGTTACTGTGAGTATTGAAAAATGAATGAAAACTGTATGAATGAATGGGGAGAGAATGCTCATATCACACAGTGGTAATGGAGATTCCATGCTGGAAAAATAATGGAAAAGAGTGTCACACTGAAAATTTTTAAAATGAAATTGAAAAAAAGCCATATTAGGATTGAGTACACAGCTTCTGATTATCTCCCCGACACCTTTCTCCCTATTACTTACACGAAGCTGTCTGCCATAAAATGAGGTATCCTAATAAAAGAGAAATTAATTATTTTAATAGAAGTTCCCAATAAGATTTCATTTCGAAAACTATTCAGAGTGCTTACCTGTCTTTGCGGCGAAACACTTTTCTCCAGAGACAAATGACGACGAAGACGTTCGAACACCTGGAGAATTGAACGCATGCTTAGAAGAGAGAAAAAGAAATTCATGCTGAATTTCGGTGGAAGGGGGGAATACCAGGGAAATAACATGAGGGGAAGAGGTGCTCCAGAAACTAGAGAAGATCGAGAAGGGGAAGAATGAATTGAGGGAAAAGAGTTACTTACCGAACGGACACCACTACTTGGTTCATACGAAGATTCAACGCGTGGTTCAATATCAGCACTCTGGAAACATACGGGTTATGGGTAGAAGTTGAAGAGAAGATCAAGAAGAAGTATCAGTTGAATTTGTTATAGATTTCATTATTTATTCAAGTGGTTATTCACTTCAAACTGACCTGCTTATTCTTCAAAATACTTCTTGGCTGACCATCTTTCTCCATTGTTACGTTAGATCTTCCATTCGAACTGTCATGATAGTTCACGTATGAATAATCACCAGCACCATGAGTATCAGGAGTGGTCAATCGAGTGAGCAAGTTACTTCCATACTCATAATCTACCTTGTTTCTATCCATGGATCTTGATCTATGATAGTTACGACGATCAGCGTCTGTCATAGCAGAAGCAACACGTCTTGCAGTTGGACGGAAACGATTTGCCATGCTTGATGCTTGATTGTCAGCCAATGCACTCGAGATGGCATAATGATCGTTGCTCGGAGTTGCTGAAAGTGAAAACAGTCACAATATCAACAATAAAACGATAACCCACTTGATCTTCCATCATATCTACCATAAGCAGTTGAAGACGATGTATAACTTTCTTCCGGACGTCTTAGACCAGTCACAGGTCTATCACTTGTTGATGTGTAATACGAAGAAGGACGGTATGAGCTTGAACCAGTACTTCTGAAATAGAATCGAATGTTCGAGAGATGATTTTTACGACTGAAATACTAACGGGTTTGAATGATATGTGTTTCTCTCGGCGTCCCGTTCAGCCCGTGTTTTGTAGACTTCAAATTTACGATCATTTGCCCACGAGTTTAGTGTTGGTTGCTGAAACAAACTGCGTAAAAACACATTTTTGAATAATTTGGATGCTGGTACTGAACAATATTCGTCTACTACCACATTTACAACAATTAGTTTGAAATACCAAAGTTATATTCTTGTTCGTGGAAGGCCTCGGAATAGCTTAAAATAAATTCACTGCTTGAAAAGTTAACATTTACGATAATAAAAAGAGAAACTCACTTCGTGCTCGAACTTTCTGGTATAACTGGGACTTGCATTTGAAGAAGTTAAATAACTTCTATCGTAGGACGGCCTGAAAATCAAGTTTCATTAAAAGTTAAAGGTGAATTTCAATGGAAACCTATAAATATATCTCATGTGCTTTTTTGAGTGCTGTCTAGGAATCGAAATGGGGAAGAATAAAAACGAGACGGATGCTCGATGGACTTTTGTTTTTTTCTCAATTGAGGGAACATCTTGTTCCACTTCTTTTTGCTTCTTCCCGTCCAATCTCCGTACAATCGGATTATGTTTTCTGTGTTGTTATTGGGAGTGTTGTCAACAGAAAAGAGATTCAAATAGTCTCTCTGATGCTTTTGTGTCATTAATCAGGGTGGTCAAAGTGATACGAACTGATAATGATGAGAGAAAGGAGGAAATGATGTTAAATGAAAGTGATATAGAGATAACCAAAATAATGAGATCATTCGGAGAGGAAAGTGATGAAAAACGCATTACCTGCTGGCATCGTGTGGATCATAAGATGTTGATTTGCCACGATCATCGCGGGAAACGGCGGCTGTCTGGAATTTCAGAGAATAGAATGGGATAAAATAGGGGTAACACAGAGCAGTGGTCTATATGAGAATTTACACGAAGTTGTGTATATCAAATGCTTAAAATTAAGCAGAAGCCAAATTCTTGAATACCAAGATTCAAGAGTCAGTAAACTCAAAAACCTATAACCGGCGTTTACCAAAAATTCTAAAACTTAAAAAAGAACAAACATACCCAATCTTGATTGTGAATAAGCATGAATAATAACAAAATGGTATACTCTAACAGTGATTTAAAACTAAAAAGCGACCACTCCTCTCATTCAAAGTACACTGTGTTCTTCTTCCTCTCCTCCCACCCAAATTCTTTCTCTTTCTCTCTCTTCCTTTTTTCTTTTTTCCTTCCAAATGCTTGTTCGCGCTTAGGCGTGTTCTTTTCCGATGCCATACAAAGTCTTTTTCTCTCAAACACACAAATGTATGTTTGACAGTCAACCAATTGTTCATTTGAACCACTTCATTTCGCCTAATTAGATGAGAGAAAGACAGCGAAGGAGGTATCGTTTTCTGTTTCTTTACTTACATATCGACTCGTAGGCGACATTGGACGATATTCACTATCACGATGAGTACGGTAGCTATCATCATGATAACGTGGACGAACATATCCGAGAGCTGATGGAGCAGTGACTCCAGATGAGTGATGAGAGTAGAACGGATCAGAGGAGATAGGCGAGAAGGCACGGTCTGAAAATTACTTGAATGATTTCAAGAAAATAATCTTGGATTCTCACCTTCATATGGATCGACAGATGGCCGTTCCAGAGCTCTGAAAATATACAATATTTATGAATCAATACTTCTAAACTTTCACAATGAAATCCTGACTCAAGCTTTTAGAATCAGAGAAAACTGAAAGTCAATAATAATTCCATTCAATTAGAAACTGAGTGAAAAGTTTCGAGTCAGTAGACGTCAAAAACAGAAGAAAACTGAACCGTAGTGCTTCTTCTGCCGTTCCAATCGTTCGATTCCGCTGTCTTCTTTCTCGATTTTTTCTTCTTATATAGGCCGAAGCACTTTCAAAAGTGTCTTTTCCGTCTGATTCTTGTGAGACTATTGACGACGGAGCAGCTCCTTTTGTCACTCTGGAAACAAACAAAAACGGCTCAATTGGGTTAGAAGAAGCCACATTCACAAAATGAATTGGGTCAAGAAATTAACAAAATAAAATAGACAATCACAACCACAACCACTGAACCAAAAATAAAAGATGGATGAGTGATAAAACGGAAAACAACTGACGCGTTTATCCGGCGGTACAGATCCGATGCCATATAGGCGGACGGACGGAATAGAAGGTTGGTTTGTGAGGTTCTGGAGAACGGTAAAAACTCAGAATTACAAGGGAATAAAAACAAAAAGAAGTTCGAGGAGGGGATAGAAATTTCTTGTTGTGTTTAATAATTAGAGCTGAAAGTTTATTTTCTAGAAGTATGCTCATAGTGGATAGGTTGATATCTCTATGATCCCTTCTCATGTCACAATTGATGAGATTCTAAACATCAATTCTGTTAGACTAATTCAATTGTGAACTGTAATAACATGAGGTTTTCTATGTGACTTACCTTCTTTCAGAATTGATTTCACTATCCTTCAGCTGATCTTTCAGTTGAGATTCTGTCTTAATCTCTTCTTTTTTCTCGGCTGGCTTCAATTTCAGTTCGGCAACAGTCACTAGATACTTTGCAGAAGCTCCTGGCACCGGTACTTTTTCTAAAAATGAGTATATTATTAGGTGTTCCATTAAAACTGATAAATATCTATTAGATAGTTAGCCAAAACTGAAATTAAAAACAGAAGAAACTGATAAGAATTGTTTCGAAAAAAACAAGAAGCACACACCTGGCGTCGCCTGTATAACAGTAGAAGTTTTTGGCGATGCAACTTGATATCTTGGATTTTGAGAATTGGGTGAAACAACAGCAGGTCGAGTAGTTGTATGAATCACTGGCACCACAGCTGAGATTTAGAGGCAACACGGTTAGGAAACAGAATGTTGAAGAGAGGGGGATAAGCTTAGAAGCTACTTGTCAAAGGGTATTGTATACTTACCACCGTCATCTCTTCTGACTGCAGCAATGATTGGTCGCTTGGGCTTGAAGTTCTCAAAGTCTGATCCTTCTCCAGAATCAGTCTCCTCAACTTCCTCTTCATCCTCATCCTCTTCTTCTTCATCGTCATCGTCAATATCTTCTCCATCTGATTTGACGACGATTGGAGGAGGAGTACGTGGTGGAACACTTCCGACATATCTGAACATACTCGATTAGTCCGGAAGCGTTTCATTCAGAATCAACTAACGAATTTCTCGGTTTGTCTCCATCCTTTGGCTGCTTCAATAAGTCTGCTTTCACCTTTTCCATTCTCAATTTTCTTCTCAATTCCACATCAATTCCACGTGCATCCAGCTTGTTGTTAGGATAGGTTTGAAGAATTTCCTTTGCCTGAATATGATTGAGTTAGTTCTAAATCTAATCTGTTCACAGATTTCTGACATCGATACAGTGCAGTCAAATTCAGAGAAAAAGTGAAAAAAGAGAAAACATGCTTTGTCAAATAGGAAAGGAGACAGCTCGGCCGAAGGTTGTGGTCCACCAAAGAATTTTCGTTGCTGTGTTGGAGATTCACATTCCGTTGACACACCACGACCATAGTTATTGATGAGAGTGTGCTAAATAACGGAAATGAATGAAGAGAAAGTGTGTGGGTGAGTTAAATGGAGAAGTGGAGGGAAGAAAAAGAAAAAGGAACTTGCAAAGAAATGACATTCTGATTTAGGTTGGGATCATTTGCATGTGTGCAAATTGAATCGATTTGGGTTCAAAGGAGTTGTCCCAAAACCCAAATCGACCAGAAGATTCTCCGTTCAAAAAAAGCAATCTATTTACCTGGTATTTTCCTTTACTCTGTCTCTTGATGAGTCCACGATCGAACGCATCCAAGAATTGTGGAGAACTTGACGGATCTGGTGGTGGATTGGCTTCGAGATTCTCAGAAGTAGGAACTCTTTTCATATCTTCAGGAGCCTTTTTCTCCACTTCATCTGCCAATTCTTCCATTTCAGCATCACTATAATCTTCATCTTCATCACTTTCCTCTTCGACAACAATCGTTTTCGAACTCTCTGGATTCTCAATAATCAGTTTTGGCGTCTTTGGAACCAATTCATCAGCCACTGGAGTCTTCTTTCTTCCGTCTTCATCAGAACTATCATCTTCAAATGATGTATCTTGAACGGTTACTTCAGTTGCATTGCTTGCAATTGATTCCTGCATGCGATCATGCTCTGGCTCCTCATCCGGATCGAATCCGACCTGAAATCAAACAACGGGATAAATGGATTTTTGGAATCATTCTAAAGGAATTCTCTAATCATTCACTGTATTTCATGCACACCTCTACTGAATGCCATGGTCTTTCTGTCATCTTTCTGGGGGGTGATGGTACTGCTGGAATCTCTTCTTCAGCCACTGGATCTTCTTTCTTCTTCCTCGTAAGAGTATTTTGACGGGAGAATGTCTGAAATGTGTTAGATTCATATCATTCAATGTTATAATTGAAGTTTCAAGTGCATAGGTATGATCAAGGGATTTGTGAGGAAATCGAGCACATGGAGCATCTACGCTCTACTGAACTGATATACTCAAAAATATGGGTTGATTACCAAAAAATGAGTTTTTCATTTTCAGAAATATTTTTCATTTGCGTTCAGTAGAGCGCACTATTTCATTTTCTAGCTAATCCAAAATATTACCTGTTGTTCTACAACTTTACTTGTCTGCTTCTGCACTGGCTCTGGTTGAGCAGCAATAATACTCTCGAGAAGTTCTTTAACCATTGGTCTTGTATCATACAATGGATGAGCCTTGATTCTTGCAATGATATTCAAATTGACTGGTCCTTTTTCCATTTGTTCAAGTACTTGGTTCATCAACATGTTCAACGAATCTGTCTCAATTCTATAGGCACTTGCAGTCATATGTGGACGAGTACGTGGTCTTTCTGGCTCCGAAGTCTCTGGTTTATCCTTAACAGGAACAAATGAAGGAGCACGTGAGTCCGCTGATTTCGACGTTCTGAAATTAGCATAGTGTTCAACATTATCCATTCGTCTGGCTGCTCGCTCGTTTCCAAGAAACCAAAAATAACTGCATCCCCCCGTTTCTCTGCTCAGTTGTTTCTCCTCCTCTCACGTCAAAAATTCGTATAGCAACAGCATTTTTTTGGACGTTGCCCTTCATTTCTCCCCCAGTCGGATTTGTTGTTGTGGGTATTGAATGTTCTTATTCTCTTGAAAAAAGGCCTCCTCTCACTCGTAAAAGAGATCAAAGTGTAACGGACACGGATTTACAGAAAAAAGAGTAGGAGAGGGGCCTAAACACTGTAATCTCTTTTTGAGCGGCCGCGTCCATTTTTCTAGTTAATGTACCTTTTCTATGATTTATTCTCTCTTCTTCTGCCCACTCTCATCACATCATTTTATTCAACTTCAATCCCCATTTGACACCTCTTTTCCAATTTTTAAATTGTTTAATGTTCAGTGGTGTAAACATCAACTGTTCAGTTTCATTTCTAACATTTCAGTCTTTTTGATTTACAATGTAGAGACACAATCTATTATGAAATTATCACAAAGTTCAACATCTTGTTATCCGTCATTAGCTTACATGCTTATTGGACTGGAAACAAGATTTTAGAAGACAATCTCATAGCTAAAGTATGTCATAAAGTGTAAATTATGCTCGTGGTCACAAAATTTTGAAACGAGTTGAGCATGATCTTTCAATTAGATTTCGGCTAACGATATATAAATTCCCTTGTTTCAATATTACAATATCCATATCTAAAGTTCAAAATAGTCAAAAGGTTGACTTGCTTCATATTTAATGTTCATTACCTAAAGTACACGATCACTGACATCAATATCAATAGCCCTCGTCTACACATAAACTACATTTTTCCATTAAATTTAACACCTGTTCCCTTGTGACTTTTCCCATTTCTCGAAAGATCAACTCCACTTACCCTCTAGCAGTTTTCGGGTCTTCCGGTTGTTGCTCTGGAGACTTTGCTTTCTTCTCTTCTCTTGTCTTAACCACTTCGGCACGTGCGGCTGCAGCTGCCTGAAATTAATTTGATGACAATTGGGTTTACATTTGTGATTCATCAATTTTCGAAATTATATTATGAAATCCATGAACCAATAGGATCGAATCATCTAAACCGTAAAAAACGTGACGTACTCAGGTTCAAAGGAGGATCAATTTTTGTCTAGTTTCCATACGAGAATCACTTTTTGAGACTACGTTTGGAACAGGTCATCTGAATCATTAAACACTCCCCCCAAATGCATAAAAAGTAGAAAATGTTTCGAAAAATGTCGTGTGTTTGTAGATATTCGAAACGGAAAGCAATTTCGTGGAATTTTCTGATTTATTATAAAAACTGTCAATTGGTTAATTTCTACACAAACCAGTATTTGAAAGGAAATTTTATAAACTTTTGATTTTATTTTGTTTTTTACTTCTCATCAAAAACTTCAACTATGCTTCGCCTTCTTTAACATCCCATACCCCTCACTCTTATACTGAAGATCAACTTTCATCCACATCTCATTATTCCGAGTCCAAAATATATCTGAATTTGCAGCACGTGATCCCCCTCTTCTAAATAACTTCCTCCGCATAATCGGCCTACGTGTTCGCTGACCCTTGCAAAACCAAACATGAAGTCTACAGTATTGTCTCTTCTGATTCTTTTGGCACTGATCTCGATCGTTTGGTCAGAGGTAATACCATTCAAAAGAGGGAGATCTCATTCAATTATTCATATATATGTTTTCAGATGACATGTGCAGAGCAGTGTGCTGAGAGTTACTTGGATACAGTACGACAACATCCAGAATACACATCAATTCAGTTGAAGACCTCATCATTGAAATGCATTCAAGACTGTCATGATGCATTCAAAAAGTGATTCCATTTCAATCGAAAGAAGAAACAATTCATCTATTTTTTCTATTATTTTTGTCTCATTTGACCCCATACAGGTTACTGCCAAATCAATAGATATGAAACTATTTTCCGATAAATAAACGAGCAAACCTCTTTTTCTTTTTTCTGTTGTCCGAGTCTATTCTCGATTTGACGAAGTCTCTCCAATGGATCATTTGGATCTACAACCTTTGGTTTTTCCTTCTCTTCCCTCACTCCTCTTAATGATTTCTCCGCAGTTCTCATCTCTGGTTGTTCTTTTGCCACTTTTCCAGTCAACTCATCAGTTTTTCTTGCTTTTGGTGGTTTCACTGGAGAGTTATCATTAAACTCCTCAGCCTCCTTTCGACGTCTTCTGAAGTCTTCAATCTTCCGGCGTGTTTCAGAAGACAGATGTCCAAACTCCATGAATACGTCTTGTTCATCTGCTAGATCCTGTACAACCATAGTCTCTTCCCTCTCAGTTAACGGAGTGTGATCTATGATTTGATTTTCAGGAAGTTCTTGAATGACTGGCATGTTTTCTTCGAGATTCAGCCACCAATGAGATGCAATGTCAAAGATTGTCGCTCTTCGTTCTGGATTCACTCGGAGCATATTTCTGATGAGCATTGAAGCAGCTGAAAAATAATTATCGATTGCTTGAGATCCCTGTTGAAATAGACTTACTTGAAGGTGTTTCTGGCTCAAAGTATGCTCCTCTCTTGATCTGTCGAACCATTCGATTGAAATCTCTCCCATCAAAAGGCATACTTCCATAAACTAATGTATAAAGAAGAATTCCCAATGACCAACAATCAACTTCTGGTCCTTTATAAGGAGTTCCATTGATAATTTCAGGTGAAGCATAAAGAGGACTTCCACAAAATGTGGTCAGAAGATTCTGGAAATGTCAGAGTTCAGAATTAGGTCATATGTTAACAAAAGCTCACCTTATCAGCAAAATAGTTGGACAACCCGAAATCAGCAATTTTCGCATTGTTATTCTGATCTAAGAGAATATTCTCCAATTTTAAATCTCTGTGCGCAACCCGATGTTTATGGCAATAAAGTACTGCAGAAGTGATTTGTCGAAATATTCGACGAGCTTCTGCTTCCGGAAGAGATCCACATCTGGAGACGTAATCGTATAGTTCTCCACCGCTAGAATACTCCATTACGAGAATGATTTTGTCTTTGTTTTCAAACACTGAAATTCACAATTCCAATCATTTTCCCATTCTTTTCAATTATAAATACCTTCATAAATTTGAATGATATTTGGATGGTTTAATGCACTCATTATACGAATTTCCCTTCGAATTCGAACCAAATCAGCCTTGCTCTCGATTGCACTTTTCTTGATAAGTTTGACAGCAACCTATAAAACAGAATACATCTCTTTTTTCTCAATATTTCTATTTTTGACACCCAAAAATCTGACAGGGCCTTGATTTAATTTTTGTTCGTTCCCACAAAGAAGAACGAAAAAGATTTCAATTTGATCCCAAGAGACGTAAAATCGACGACAATAAAAAGTAGATTGACGTCTTTGAGAATATGCCAAGTGTTAGAAAAAAAGCGATGGAACAAACCTCTCGATCGAATTTGTGATCGTAGGCCAACGACACTTTTCCATATGTTCCAGAGCCAAGTTTCTTTGTGATCTCGAATCGATGTTTCTCTTTTTTGGTGGGACTGCAAGGTTCAGCACCTGACATTGGATGGGTACCTACAAAAATGGAATATATTTTATTTGAATACTCGTTGAATTTCAGATCTTCTTACTGTTGTGAATGCTTCAATAACTTTTAAAACTTTGACAGTATCGAATCACCGTTTTTCTACACTAAAAACCCTTCACTCAGATTAGAATTTACCATAAATATATTTAGAGCATGTTGGTTCATGAGTAACAACGCAATGATTATTATTGCAATCATCGACACATCGATCAGTTGATCCTTGATCAT
Source organism: Caenorhabditis remanei (assembly GCF_010183535.1). Classification (NCBI taxonomy): domain Eukaryota; kingdom Metazoa; phylum Nematoda; class Chromadorea; order Rhabditida; family Rhabditidae; genus Caenorhabditis; species Caenorhabditis remanei. The sequence continues at coordinate 13,976,037 of NC_071331.1, forward strand.
TCGAAGAAATTGCTCTTCGAACACATTTGACAAGTTTACCCGCATTACAGAGAAATGAGCTCAACGGCATTCAGAAGACACTGGAGAAAAGAAAAGGATCTTCGGAGAGAACAAAAGTAAATCAGATGGAGCAAAAAAGACGAGAAATCCAAGAGGACAAGACCGATAAACGGCGGCGGTTTATGGGTTTTGAAACGAGAGAATGCTGAGACAAAACTCGCCATCAGTTGAAGGAGAAACGATGGAAAATGTGAAAATAAATGGCGAGATATGGCCATAAAATGATACACCATATGCCGATAGGTGATACACTAATTTTTGATTTTCATAAATATATAGTTTTATTGGAAAATCTTACTCATCAGTATTTGTGGAGTTTATTTGTAAGTGTCAAAACAACTCAAAAAGAAGTTGGTTGCAAAAAAGAGACTGAAAGTTTTGTTCCAAAGTTTGACGAATGAGGTGATGGATGAGCAAGTCGCCTCTGAGCAAACTTTCAAAGAAGAAAAGAAAAAAGAAGACGTTCCGAAAAGTCATTGTTGGAAATAAAGATGTCCAAAAATAAGTCGAGATAGTCCATGATGACGTTTGACCCAGTTTAGTTAAACTCTTTTTGACTCATAAACTTTTTAGCTGGTCCTCTCCGTTTTCCGGTCGGCCCTCCTCTTTTCTTCCGCCTCTTTTTTTGGGTGGGTGTCAGTTTGTCCGCAAAAAGAAACTTCTTTGCGGGAGCATCTCTCATCATTTTTGGCAGTAAGAAGAGCAACACAAGAGTTGACAATAAAACGTCTTTTCCTCAGCAACCGTCTTCTTCTTCTTTCTTCTCAAGGGAGTTCGCGCCCTCATCCGAAACCAGCACCCACTTCAGAAAAAATGACGACTAGAAGATGGGTGAAAAAGAGCAAAAAAGTTGGCTTCTTTTAAGAAAACGACTTCAAGATATATGTCACAAATTAGGGTCACATGTCGAAAAAGAAAAGACAAAGAAAAAAACGACCTTTTCATGGGTGTTTTGGATCGAAAAAGGGGAAAGAGTCGAAAGGAGAAACGATTTGTCTTTTCTTTTTCGGGTCGTGTGCCTAGGAACAACAGATTGCAAATTCTGAATATTTTAGCAGGTAACATTCGAAATTTTCATTCGAAAAATAAACAAATTGAATATTCAACTCTTGTATCTAAATCTATGGGATTCGGTACACCTTCAAAGAGTATGTCTGTCTGAGATTTCTGCAAAATCTGAGTCAAAAACCATTACTGTTGAAATTAGTGTTATCAAATCTCATTAAATATTATTCTCAAAGACTCATAGAACAAAAAATGCCAAGAAGCATGCTCATATTTCAGTATTTCCATACTCATTCTACAAGTGCTTTCGGTGTTTTCAAAACGTCATTTAGTTTGTTTTGTTCATTGCCAAAAGTAGATAATGTCTTACTAGAAAATGCATTCCAGCCGTCTGCGAACGTTTCTTCTATTCTCGGAACGAACCATCTTGTTTTCCAAAGTTTTCTTGAACTTTCCGGTCTTTCAACCTTCTCTTTTCCCCTCTTCTTCCAATACATTTTTTGAGGGATTTCGTGACAAGAAATATCTATTCTTCGTACTCTTTCATCTCATTCTACAACTCTTCTAACAATGATTTTGAGGGCGGAAACCACTGGACACGAACAACTGTCTCTCCACTCTCTCTCATTCATATCCTTTCTTCTTTTCTACTCTTTTCCAATACTCTCGCAGTCATTGATTTATCTGACACAGAGGTTTCGCGGGTCCCTTTTCTCTGAGTTTTTGAGGACTAAGTGTTTCGTATTACACTCAATTCTCACCCTTTCTCTCTTTCTCCTTCGACTCAGAAAATATCTTTTGACACTACTCACCGGGTCCATAACTGTTCGTAGCTCCACCACCATTTGATCCAAACGGTCGTATATTCGATTGGCTGATACGTGCCAGTCGACCCGATCGAGACCCCGAATTACCGACGGGCATTCGTCCTCCTGAAAACGATTTGAAAATTATAAAGAATGCAATCAGAAAGTTGGAAAAGTTGGAGAATTGGAAACGAGCTACAAAGAAAAGAGAGTTTCCGGTCACTCGTTCTCTCTTTTTTCTAACAAAAATGTGTACACATTTGTTATGTAAAAACATGGACACAGTCCCTATTCGCTACAATAATATTCTTTGGAAAGGGAGTCTCACACTTTACAGTTAGGAGGAATGAAAAAGAAAGGGGCTCTTTGTAGAGAGATGATGTCATGAGTAGTCATCTGATTGTCGGGAGGAACAACAAGTTCTGTGAGGTGGAAATCGATATCCAGATAGGATGGGACGGGGAGCAAGAAACGACGGGAAGGGGAGCTTCTCACGATCCGAAACTAAATGAAGAGAGTGTGTAAAGTGAGGAGAGAACAGTGATAGTAGAGGGCAATGGGTCAGACACCGATGAACAGAAAGATATGACTAACTGGTGGATGGGAAGCAGGTCCCCCAATCAACTGAAATTACGTAATTTTTAGTTGTCTGGAGGTATCTCATGTCATTCCACTTTATCAAGAATCAAAAGATTTTCTGAACTCAAGACACGAAGTTTGTTCAAATCAACTCGTGATGCTTTATGAACTTGTGGCTCAGTGTGAAATTGGTTCGGCGATTTGAAATCCAGAGAAAACCGAATATATCTTACAATTAGTAATTAATTTCAAAACAGACACAGAGTAAAGGACATTACGGAATGAAATCGTTTGATTTATCTATTTTTTTTAGATTGGGAGGCTCTGTTCGAGCCAGTTTCCTTCCAACTATGTTATTATAGCATCATAAAGTGTTTTTTTCTAAACTACAGTACATGACTCGAACCCCTTTTATTCTTAAAATAGTTAGATGATAATTCCACAAATATCAATAATTTCAAATACGACGAATCTTAAGTTTTGCATAAAATACCATACTCCAATGAATTCTAATCCTCAATGCTGTTTCAGACAGTTAATTGATAATTGGCGAAATGATTAGAAGTGTAAAGTGTTCCAATTGAAAGACGATCACTAACGAAATAACTAACAAAGAAAGAGAAGAAGATAAAATACTGAACGATTGAATTGGAGAAACAGAGATCGAGATCTAAAACACAGGAACCGGCCTTTAGGTTAAGAGAGGAACTCGACTCAATCTCACTATCCTTCTCTTCTTCTTGCGTGAAACTTTCTTCCTCTCCCTCATTTTTTTGCTTCCCAGTTGGCAAACACTATTGCTCTCTGCCATCACCACGCACTTGTATCAAGTATCCAGGTGTACCAAAGTGACGAGAGAATAGAAACGAACAAAAAATAAAAATTCATGCTTGAATTGAGTTCCGATAAAGAACGTCTTAAGGAAAGCGAGCGGGAGAGTAAAATGAAAAGATCTTCGAGTTTATGAATCACAATGGACGATTTGCGGGGACAAAAAGACATGCGTCAATGAGGGATGAAACGAAACGAAGAGAGAAAACTTCAAAGATGATGAGTGTAAAATTGTGGAAATGTTTTGAAAGATGTTTTCCGGAAAAGTAAAGAAAATGAAGTTTTAAACTCAAATTACTCATAAAATCTGTCTCAAAAGTAGTGAGGTTTGGTGGTTTTGGTGAAGATTTGGACAGATAGTGTTTAGAAAGATAGGGTTTTAGGTGTTTGAGAGTTGGAAAAGGCACACGTACTATCATAGTTACAAAAAATTCAAAAAAACTTGGTTAAAAAACTGGTAAAGGTAAAACTAGCAGTTTATTATTTCAAATTGTATTGGACTCTATGCGAACAAACCACCTTTATCAGAACTTTATTCGCATAAAAACTGAAAACTCATGTCAGACATAATTCTGGGCTGGATATTACAAAAAAAATTATATGAAAACAAAACAATTCCCACTATTTTTAAAATGAAGATATCCGAGAACAGTGATCTGGATGTAGGTGGTGCGCATTTCTAGCTCTATTATACAACGCGTTCTCTGTAAGACTCGAGCAACGCGTGCCCTAGGCTTAGATCTTTATATGATCATGTACTATGAGTGTTGTGCAACACGTATGCACAATATTGGGTCGCAGCTCCGGGTTACTGTAGTACGGTAGGTGCTCATAGGTCGAAAAATGAACTTTTTGAAAATTGATCGGGGAAAGCTGAAATTTTCAGCATATATTGAATAGGAATAGAGTATTCATTTCGCAAAGTATCAAAATTTTTGAAACTTTTCCAACCGAGTTATGGTCAAAAAACACACTTTTTTGACAGATTTTTTGAGAAAATCCAAAATTAGGATTCTTAATCGAAATTTCCCCATTCCAAAACTTTTATTTTCACATTTGTTATTATTTTTCCTATTAATCAAAAAAAAATTCATTAAAAAAAACCTCGACCAAAGGGTTGAAATTCGATCGAGAAAAAACCAAAAAAAAATTTTTTTTGAGATTTTTTAAATTTTGTTTTAGAAATAAGTAGTACTTGTAAATTGCAACATTTTTTGTATTAACACTTATGTTTTTACTCTTTACCATCACATAGAAATCTTGAATTTAGTAAAAATCTTCAATTGAGCGGCGTGTGATTTCCAGCTGTCGCGTAAGAGCGGCATACACAAAATAAGTGTTTTTGTTCGAGTAATTTTATGATTGGGCTTTGTTTGACAATAAACTGCTTACTGTAGAAGAAAATTCGGTACGTTTTTTCATTCACACAGTTGTGCATCAATTCAATTAATATCTCACATGAGAATCTCTTGCGTTGGGATCCGCAGATCTTGATATTTTTTTTGTAAAAGACATTACTTAGTCTTACTAAAAAACTCCTTAAGTAGTAGCGGCGTTCTCCCAAGTTTTGCTAAAAAAATCAATTTTTTGTTTTTTTGGAAATTTTTTTAGTCGACTCACTTTGGCTCTTCATAACTTCTCACATTTTCTATATTTTTAAAAGATTTTTTTTTGCAAATGATTGGTAAACCCATGTTCTTCATTTTTGCTCATTGAATTATAGTGCTACTACCTTGTCGGAATGAGATAATTTAGGAACTACTTTTATTTTGGAAAAACGTTATAAAGAGACCGAGTCCATTTGATCATTTGACGGATGATGCAAGTTCACACACTCAAATATAGATCAAATCAAAAAATAAGATTTACTTTGAATTTTAGACTCCTTTACAGGTTATTTAAGTATTACTATCCTACATATACTCTACTCAACAGAAGAATTTTTTTTCTTCCTCTAGCCCCTTCCAAAACCACTTTGCTTCGCCTTGGTTCTCATAACATTTCCCATTTTTATCACATTGACTCCTTTCTCATACCCGATTCACCCATTGTTAGAGATCTCGGTCTTCTTACCGACCCTAAACTCAAGTTCCGCTCCCATATCACCCGCACTGTTAATCTTTCCCTTCTTAGGTCCAACCAACTTTTTAAATCCTTTAAATCTCTCTCTCCCAAATTCTACATTTCTTTGTTTAAAACATATGTCCTCCCTCTCCTGGAGTACTGTTGCACTGTATATTCCCCTCCTGTCTCTAGTATCCTTTCTCACTCTCTTGAAAAACCCCTCCGTCTTTATTCTCGTAAAGTCCTTCAACGTTGTAATATTTCATATTCTTCCTACCCCCACCGGCTCGAAATCCTTAACTTATTCTCCCTCCGTCATCGCCGTCTCAAAGCCCAACCCCTTCTTCTTTATAGCTTTATTAGCGGTGCCACTTATTTCCCCAACCTTAAATTTCATGTCAAAATCTCTCAATCACTTCGACGTCCCATGACCTTAATTTGTTGCCATCCCTCTATCCCCGATTTTTTTGCATCCACCATTCCAACTTGGAATGCTATTACTGCTAATGTCCCCCAATTCCTTCCTCCATCTAAATTCGAAACTCTCCTTAACTCCTCTATTACCCGTTTTTAGTATTTTAGTTAATTGTCATACTCTCCTCTCCCCCGGTTTTCTTCTCTTCCTTAAACTTGCTAACTCCATTAATTTTTCTCCCGGTTATTTTGCCCCCTCTTCCAATTCTCACACATTTTCCTTCATTTTATTACTAGTCCATCTCGTGAGGGATGTATCTAGTCTCCCCTTTTTATGTATTCCTTTCGTTATTTTTTTCTTCTGTCAATAAATATATATAAGAATCGTTCGACCCTCTGTTTTTTTTCCAAAACTCAGATTTGGGTCATTTATTATTTTTTTAAAGATGTCAACAAAAAAGTGTTTTAAATTGAAATGGAAATCAGGCCACTGTGTTCTTTTTCCCATCACGCGACCTAAAAATGAAAAAATTCAGAAAAAATCGGTTGTAGGATAGTAATACTTAAATAACCTGTAAAGGAGTCTAAAATTCAAAGTAAATCTTATTTTTTGATTTGATCTATATTTGAGTGTGTGAACTTGCATCATCCGTCAAATGATCAAATGGACTCTGTCTCTTTATAACGTTTTTCCAAAATAAAAGTAGTTCCTAAATTATCTCATTCCGACAAGGTAGTAGCACTATAATTCAATGAGCAAAAATGAAGAACATGGATTTACCAATCATTTGCAAAAAAAATCTTTTAAAAATATAGAAAATGTGAGAAGTTATGAAGAGCCAAAGTGAGTCGACTAAAAAAATTTCCAAAAAAACAAAAAATTGATTTTTTTTTAGCAAAACTTGGGAGAACGCCGCTACTACTTAAGGAGTTTTTTAGTAAGACTAAGTAATGTCTTTTACAAAAAAAATATCAAGATCTGCGGATCCCAACGCAAGAGATTCTCATGTGAGATATTAATTGAATTGATGCACAACTGTGTGAATGCTGGAAATCACACGCCGCTCAATTGAAGATTTTTACTAAATTCAAGATTTCTATGTGATGGTAAAGAGTAAAAACATAAGTGTTAATACAAAAAATGTTGCAATTTACAAGTACTACTTATTTCTAAAACAAAATTTAAAAAATCTCAAAAAAAATTTTTTTTTTGGTTATTTCTCGATCGAATTTCAACCCTTTGGTCGAGGTTTTTTTAAATGAATTTTTTTTTGATTAATAGGAAAAATAATAACAAATGTGAAAATAAAAGTTTTGGAATGGGGAAATTTCGATTAAGAATCCTAATTTTGGATTTTCTCAAAAAATCTGTCAAAAAAGTGTGTTTTTTGACCATAACTCGGTTGGAAAAGTTTCAAAAATTTTGATACTTTGCGAAATGAATACTCTATTCTTATTCAATATATGCTAAAAATTTCAGCTTTTCCCGATCAATTTTCAAAAAGTTCATTTTTCGACCTATGAGCACCTACCGTACTACAGTAACCCGGAGCTGCGACCCAATATTGTGCATATGTGTTGCACATGTCCTCATAAACGTTCTTTGAAAGTTTCAAAGCTGTAGCTAACTTACACGCCCTAGGCCCAAACCTACAGTGACCATACTCGAGTCTTACAGAGAATACGTTATACAACTATTTTTTATCAGAACCTTCCCAGAACTGTATCTTGACAGTTTAATTAATTAGACATGAATTCATTCTTGTACTGATGCTCTCTAAATTTTGAAGGGATAACTTTTTTGAAGGTGTCAGTTTGTTCTACAATGGAGGATGCCTGAGTTGAAAAATGATAGCAGATATCATATACTTTTCATAAAGAAGCATTGGAATTAAAATGAACATGTCTACCTAAAAATACATGTGCGGTTTGAAAAAGTAGGGAATTCTAACAATACTTCGAAATTCTCTAAACCTCAAGCAATGAGAAACTGAAAAAATAGAGGAAACATGATCGAAATCATGTTTTGAGATGTACGCGGAAACGCACTGAGGATAGAATGAATCAATGTTCTCTGGACAAAAACAGGATAAGAAAAAGGGGAGGAAGAGCCGCAAGAAGAAGAAAAAACTGTGTAGGCTATTATCTCGTAACTGATCAAACCTCTCTCAGTCTCTCCAATATTTCTTCTTTTTTCTGTCTTTCGGCTGCAAATGTTTCGATTGCTGATAGGAAAGGGTGAAAAAGAAAAAGACAGAGTGGGTTCTTTTCTTATACTTCTTCTTCTTCTTCTCTCTTCTTTTCATCAAGGTCCCTTCCACCCTTCTCTTCTGAACAGCACAGGTGACACCCCCGAAGAAATCAGAAAAAATAGTATGCGGATCGGAGAGACCCAGGCAATTCAACACATTGGAAATCCCGATAGAAGGCGAGAGAGCTTTGTAAAACGTGCTCTGATGTACAGCTAAAGATGAGAGACGACTGGAAAAAGGAGAGAAATGAAGGAGACAATTGGAATCAGTTAGTCTGGTCAATAAAAAGAGAATAAGTGACAAAGTGTGATGACATATTAACAATGGTACTTTCTATCTCCGGGAGCACACAAATTAATGCGGAGAGAAAACAAAAGAAGAAGCTTGTTTCACTGGTACTCAGACAGAACTTTTGTGTACAAATGACGTGAACTTACCAGATGGATCAATGGTCACACTGAATCTTTTTACGGATGATGTTGGTTTCACTTCTTGATTTGTTACCTGAAAAATTCAGACTTTACTTTTAAAAAACTGTTCAAAAATGTGTGTACCTCCCACTTGATTCTCACATCACTGCCACTTAATCGTGCTTCTTTACAAGATTTGTTGTCCAGTGATCTAGCATTTCAAAATTTTATAAAAGGAAATATAAACTTCGTGAAGGCTCACCGAGAATTCTCATTTTCCGTATTCTCCATGGATTCTCTTCTGGATACGGTAGTTGAATCTTTGATTCGATGTGCCGATGAATTGTTGTTACCGTATCTTTTCATCAACGAATCAATTGTTGGTGACATTTCTCGCGATTTTGTTCTAGCTAGTAGTTCTTGGGCTCGTGAACCTGAGAACTATTCTTTTTTTATTATTAGATATTTAAATCCAACTCACTCTCTCTACTTTTTCTACCATCATCTAAATTTTCCTTCGATTTATTCAGATATTTATTCATTAATGCATCTATGGCCGTGTCTCTTCCAGTTGTAGTGGATGGAGGGATCACTGAAATTGTATTTATTGAGGTTTCCCTTAATCTCCCAACTCACTGTAAGCATTAGTTCTTCTCTCACTTATCCGATGTCTTAATCGTTCTGCTCTACTCCTCTGTGGTTGCTTCGGATCGGCAGGAGGTCTTGAAGCAAGTGTACCATTACTACTCCCTCCATATGCATGTGGTACTGCATACTCATGTGGTGGAGGACTACTGATAACTGATGTTGCCTGAGAACGAAGACGATCGATCTGTGACGTGGCATCAGGACGTGTCCATCCAACTGAAGATGAGAGTAATGCTGGAGATGTGATTGCACGGCCGTATGTCCCGTACCGTTTCTTCGAGGACATGCCTGTAGTTTGGGGAGATTAAGGAAGGGGGAAAACAATGAACGCGGTTCGAAAAACAAGGGTAGAGCAAATAAATAAAGAAATTGACAGAATCAAAACAGAGAAAGACTGTTTAGAGATGACTAGTACTAATTATACAACTTGAAGTCTAGAAAAATCATAGTCATGGCATATAAGTAAGTGTATTCAAGCTGACACAGTTGCAAAAAGAAAACTAACAGAAAAAAATCTTGATTGAGTAAACTACCAATCTTTTGGAATAGTTCTTACCGTAATCCCCTATTTCATTTTTATGAATGAATTAGGAGGCAAAAATATCAGTCATTTATAAATAAGTTTTTTGAATAAATAAAAACGTATGCCAATGTGAATCCAGACTTTCTGTTGATACAAATATTTATATTACAGTCAAAACCATATTTTAGCCATAAATCGTTTGGCTTTCAAAAATCGATAATAAAAATAACAGAAAGCGGCGGTTGGGAATTTGTTCCCGGGATGAAACATCGGGACAACCCGGATGGTTAGTCTCTTTCCGAAGTGCACACCCCAATTCCAACATCTGGTGTTGGTCGCCTTCATCTTTTTCCTCCATTTTCTCTATTCTATTTTTCTCTTTATTGTTCTCTTACAGGTGCCGTCGTCGCCCCCTGGGAAGTTCTTCTTCTTCTTCCTTCCCTCTTCTTACAATCCAAGAGAAAAGAGCATTCGAGATCAACAAAAAATGAACGACGGAAGTCAAAAGAAGAAGAAGAAGAAGTTCAAAAAACGAAGTAGATGAAGAACACAGGAGAATCTAGCAATGCGTACGATGTAAGGTGTGGTGGTGCAATGATGAAAAGCCAAAGGATTTTGGAGAGCTTGAGCAAACTTTTTGTGTCTCCGGTGAGCTCCCGCGCAGGAGAATCTCTTGCGCAAAACCTCGCACCCGCCTAGACAAGGCTAATCAATGTAACGACTTGTTTTTCCAAAGAGAGATGGAGAAAAAGTGAACGGCTCTCGAGGAGTTGAACTGTTTTCGATAGATCAAAAAGATCTGACAAATTATATATCTTTTGATAAAACCTCAAGATCAAAATCGTTTTGCTTTATTTTTGATATTGTTTTAAACAATTTCAATAAATGAAAAACTATATTCGAGGTTGGGTAGACCAAAATAATGGAATGTAGAACTTTCATTCAGCCGAACAAAAAAAATCCTTTTTATGAAAAACCTTAGCCCAAATACTTATGTTTTTAACAATCTACTGATAAAACTAGTGCTTGTGGCATAGTTGTCCATCTCAACTATATATCTTTGAAATATCTCTCCACGAGACATCTTTAAATATTTTGTTTGACTTTGTTTGAGATTCAGGTATTTCCTCCCTCACCTCTCGTTTTTTATTGCGCGATTCATACTCTCGTTTTCTGTATGTTTTTCAAAATCTCTCTTGCTCTTTCTCTCTATATTTAATAAATCTTCAACGGGTCAAGCACATAAATCGACTTTTTGAATCACCTACATCTATCTGGATCATGTATTCCGTAAACACCTTCTTCGCTCGAAAATCTGAAAATCGGTTTACCGAATGGGGGAGTCAAGGAAAATAGACAGATTATTCGGATGTCTTTCGAAATGTCATCAACTCTTTGGCCCTTCCCCGATTAGTTTTTCTTTTCTTAATGTGTAAAAGAACATGTGCGAAGGATTTTAAAAGACAAGGAAAGAGAAAAATGAAGTTTATATACATTCAAAAGACGAGATAAGATCAAAATGCGTTGTGGGGATTTCTAAATGCACTTGTTCGAGATAAATGACTTTCAGACACCGGACATTCAAATAAATGCTTGATTAAACAGAAAAAAAAACAGTTAAAAAAAAAGAAAAACAATTAATCCTGATAGTAGAAACTAACAGATCGTTCATTCCCAACTGGAACTCCGGCTTCTCCAGTAACGTTTCCAGTCATTGAATACCAGGAACCAAATGGATTCGGAGAACCATGTCTGTCGAAATGAGATGGGCCGTCTTCTGGTGGATCATCTGAATTTATCATTTAGTCACTGATATCTCTACTAAGATGACTCACTTGCACTCTGCCATTTCCTTTCCGTATTCTCAGAATATCGATTGAAAAGAGAGAATACATTTGCTTGGAAAGAGGAAAGTATCAAAATATGCCAGAGAGGTTGGAAGATAATAACAACAATCCAATATGAAACTCGGATTATATGGTCTTTGATTGATATCAATTCGTGTCCTTCGGTTGTTCGAGCAATCAAAAGAAGTGGAACATGTAATGAGATACAAGATAGAAAAGAACGAATGAAAATGGTCCCAAACAGCTGAAATGCGAAAAATAAGTTTTCTTTTTATAATTAAGAGACTATCATACCTGTTTAGTAGTTCCAGTTTGTTCCGACCAGTTATAACTCCATTTATGTTTTGACTGGCGAATACAATAGAGAATAATATTGAGTGAAAGTGCTCCAATACACACAATTGGACCCCATTGGATTGTCAGAATATGTCTCAAATAGAATTCTTCTCCAACAACTTCATCAAATCTGCACTGGCTCATTACTCGAATTGAGGTGTTGAATCGAGACTGAAACATTTCCAGATGGAAAAGAGTTCGACTGGTCAGAACAGTTTACCTCAATCGGGTAGGCTAATCCTGGAACTGAGAGACCAGCAGAAGCAAAACAAAGAACGATGAAGAGTTTCCAGTTGAGAAAATACGGATATATTTTCCCATATGAAACGGGAAAAACAATCTGAATCAACCGATCCACAGCATAAGCGGCAAGTAGAAGAAGGTGGAGATAATCAGTTATTAAAAATATTGGAATGTTCACTGCACGAGTCAGACAATCAAATGGAGTTATTGTCTGAAAATCAGAACTACTTTTTTCTGAAAAGAGAAAAATGAATGACTCACCTCTACAGTACTACCATAAATTGTAACGATGACTCCATAAAAACCATCAATTAACGTTCCGATCCCGGAGAAGAGATCTGAGAAATTCATTATTTAGTTATCTGAAACTAATCAGTCTCTCTTACCTGCAATGGCAAAGAAAAGACAGAAAATCAGTGTATCGTTTGTGTTTTTTCTCATAACAATCAGGATGAAAACAGTGCAAGCAACCATTGCAAACCCCACAACTGGAAGTATTTCGTACAAGAGATCCTCCAACATTTTCTGAAAATTAAAACGTTTTTTTCATTAACAACACTCGCAAAGTATTGGCCCTAATCTCAATGTATTCTATCTCAATATTTTTTGAAAAAACAATGAATACCCGCTAACAAAAGAAGGACAATTGCAAGCCTTCCGGTGAAGTACCATGCCGAGAAATCGAAGAAATCGTGAAATTCAGGAGACCATCTCACTTCTTTTTTTTTCAAACAAGAAGCACGTGTCGTCTGGAAACAGCAAGAAGACGTGAAGGAGCAAAAAGCAATATAATAGAGTGCGGTTTGGAAAAATTTTAGGAGAGAAGGAGAGATTTTAAGGAGGGAGGTGTTAAACTTATCGCTGGATTTGAATATCTTGATCGCCACTTTATCGGATTTATGTGCACTCGGATTATAAAATTTTGGTTGTTTTTAGAGAGGAAAAAAGAGGGATGAAATGGACAAGATGTCTCACAAATTGATGCTTTCTAACACGGTAAAAATGAAATTAGTGGTAAGACCTAGAAAGGGGTTGACGCATGACTTGAAGATCTGGATGGGAGCTGGTTTGGAGAAAAGATTCTTATGAGGACTTATCTCATTTTATAGAGTGTTCGACACGTGTTTTCCAGACAGAAGCTACTCAAAAACTGAATTTATCGAAAATGATTTCCTGATACAAAATGCAAGTTGTCTAAAAAGAAAAGTGAGTCAAAAATGATGGCATAACGAAGAGGACCATGATGATTTTACGATAACAAGTTTTTGGAAGCATCTCTAAATTGCGAACGATCTTACAACTAATTGCCCAACAAAACTCAAAATACATAAAGACAGCTCACAGATACACAATGACTCAACTGATTGGCACGTGTCGCATTATAGCATTATTTAGCAGATTTCTGACACAACACAGTCTACGAAAAGATCTTTCAAAATTCCTGCTTTGTGAGGGATGCTAGGTGATTTTTTCGGTATAAAGAGTTTGAGTTCTCAGTCAAAGATATTTTTCTCACTTCAAAACAGGAGTTAGACAAATTGTTATTGTAGGGCATTACGTTTGGTTATGTTTGAAACTCAATATATTAAAATATTCAGAATAATGATTTGGGCACTCACCGCATATCCAGTCGGCCGAACCATCGAAACTTGAATATTTCGTTTTTGTTTCAAACTTGTAAAATAAAGAGAATCTTCAGGTGTCCACATAGCAGCTTCGAATGAAATGAATATTGTAGAAAAAAGGCGAAATGGTTCGTTCCACCCTCGCCTAATCCAGGTTTATCTTCATATTTCCACTTGGATTTATAGCTTCTTAAATAACAGAAAACATCGATTCTGAAGCTTATATCAGGTGCCTTCTCAACCCTCAAAACAAGAACATTTATTTCGAAATAGTGTGGAAATAACAAGGTTTACTGGTACAATTCAAAGCATAAAAATAAGAAAAATGAATATTCTATTTGTCTTTTTTGTTCTCAATTCTCGTAGTTTCTTTACGAAATGGTCCTGTAATAACACGATTGATGACTGTTCCATTCGGTGAAAGAAGCTCTTCTTCTCGATAATATTCTTCAATTGTTGTCACTTTCACATCAGAATTTTTCGGTTTGGATCGAATTGTCATCGGAGAAGGAGTCGTCAACTGAGTCACATCTGTCTTCACCTGAAATATTTGTTTCAGTCTTCTCGGCTAAAAACTGTTTCCACTTACACTTGATTTCGAGGTGGGTTGTCTAGACACTGCAGTCCTTGTCGAATGTTCCAGTGGTTTTCCAGTTGATTTTCCTGTGCTGGCACGACTTTGAATCGTATTTTCTACTCCTGGATCTTTACTGAGAAGTTCGGAAATCTGTTTGTGCAAAGTGTATGGTGGAGTGAAAAACAAGAGGAATAACATCAGTTTCATCACATAGTAACAAGGAACACTCTCCAGATTACGGTCAAAAAGTGTGATTCCTCCAAATACTGGGAAGTAGATGTAGAATGATTCATCGCCTGGTTTCTCTTCCGGATAACAGAAAATTAGAAGCAATGGGACTCCGATAAGAATTGAATTAGCAAAGAAATGAGCCTAAAATGTATCATAAATATCAAACGATATGTTCTATTGCCACTACCTGATCACAAAAAGTCAAAATTGTAAACAAAAATCCGCAAAGAATCTTCGAAATTGTCTCCGATTGCATTCCAGATATATCAGATAAATGAGCCAAATAACGAGCAGTGAAATACTTTTTATCGTGGATTCGAATGTTGATCCATTCCAGAAATTCAACACTCATTATGGAGGAATTGGTTGGAAAATAAATTTATTTTACTTTTTTAAATTTTTTTTAATTCGGAACAGAGGATGATAATTACGTTTTTACCACGTTCCATTTTTTATGAGAGTACGCTACATTTTTATCGAAATGTTCGAATTCTTTTTTTTTTATCGATTTATAGTATTTTGAAAGCAGGTTATACAATCCACGTTCGTATCTATGACGTCTGAAATTATGACACGTATTTTTCAGTATTAAGTTGAAACCTAGGAGATTCGAAATCTACAGTTTCTTTGAGTTCAGACATAATATTTTCTCGTAAACGGAAAGCCATTTTTTTTAATTTGTAATTTGTTTTTATTAATACAAATATTATTAAACAATGTCATATGTAATCATAACTGATAAAACAAGAAAAGCACCACGAATTGTTGTTGAACATCAAAATAAATGAGGACTATAAAAATAAGCAGATACTGCGTAAGGGAGGGGAGGAAAGATGGAAAAATAGGAAATTGTGACTTAGAAAATATGAAAAAAAGGAAGAGATATTGATTTGATGAAAGAAAAGGGGGGAAAGAGACAAAATAACTCCAAAAAATATTGAGAAGAGACACGATTCGAAGTGAAATCGTAGGAAAGGCCACTGTTTTTGATGAGAAGAAAAAATTGGATAGGATTTAGAAGACTGCTGGAAATATATGCAAGTTGAGTTACGAAATGAACTCTGTGAGCCTTAAAACCACCAGTCATCTAGAGAATGAAACATTGAGCATTTTGAGAGGGAGCAGTTTGTTTTGTTTGGTATTTTGAGAGAAGTATACAAGAAACAAAAAGAGAAAACCAGTACACAGACAAGAGGGATCATCTACAATTGATAAGAAGGGGATGGTCGAGTTGAGGGGAAAAATGAAAACAATGGGAAGTCTAAACTCGTACAAATTGAATGAGGTGGTTGGGTGAAAACAGGGGGAAACAAGAGATTATTTGAGAGAGAGGGCACCTATTCAGTTCAATTTTTCTAACTCGTAATCGGTACGATATATGGGGGGAAAGTGGGGGGAAAAGTTCGGAAGAGAACGATGGATTTTTGTGGGAGAAGAAGAAGAAAAAGATTCTTATAGTGTGGTGACTAGTAGAAGATCTTCTTGTGATCCTCCTTGTGAATCATGTTGTCTTGATGAATTTTCAGCTGGTCGAAGTAGAGCGCTTCGTGAATTTTCATTGATATCTCTGATATCGTGCATTCCAACGTGTTGCATCAATGGAGCCAACGAGTCAGCAGCCATATCAATTTCCTGTTCTCCTAGTGAATATGCTTCTTCAATTTCTCGTCTTGCAGCTCCAACGACACGTGCATCAGCGTATCTGAAGCAATTCCTAATGAACATTACTGATTACTGTAATTCGGCTGAGCACCTATTTATAGGTTGGTTAGTATAGAGAGGAAGAGGAGGATTGGGGTAGAACAAGTTGAAGAAGAAGAACTGAGATCTCTTCCGACACACACCCGTTTCAATTGGTTAGCAGTCAGCCACTTTTCTGGTTAAAAAATCGTTTAAAATGGGAATCAGAATGGGGTGAAGGCATGAAATCAGTAGGGGAGAGTGGTTTGTTTAGAAGAAAAAAGGTTAGGATTAAAGCCATGCGAAAAATGAAAAAAAGAGTGGGAAAATGACTAACTAGAAGAATTAGTGTCAATCAAATTAGAGTTATTTCCAGGTGTGTGATTAAGTGCAAAAGGTAGATGTTTCAGAGCATAATCCCAGTGAAATTTGATTAGAAAGTGCTCTCCCACACGGACTCATTGCCAGTACCACACACATTTGAAAGAAAAAGTGTGATACCCGAACTAAGTCAGTGCTCCCATTAGTAGAAAACAAGAAATCAGAAATCTCAAAAACATAATTACAAATTCTAACTAAAAATACTTGTTTTGAAAAGCCAACTCCCAAAAAGAAACGAAAATTAAAAAGTGCAGAGGGGGATTAGAAAGAAAAAGAAGAGGGGTAATAAATAAAAAGAGAGTTCACTTCTCAACCAACCAATCCATGCTCACGGCCTCACATATTTGATTAACTTACCTTCCAAGTCCTAATGATTGTCCAATCAATCGATCTGCTGGTCTTGAATCTTCAGCCGGTCGGAGAACTGGTCGAGATGAAAACGGAAGTCGTACTGACTTTCCTTCTCCAACTGGTCTGTATGTACCTTCATATGCTTCCGATGACATTCCAGCAAGTGAAAGTGCTGCTCCACGAGCCATTAGAATTGGATCTCTGATTGGAAGATTCCTCCGATCGGATCGATTCGATGGTCCTCCTCTCATCCATTGTTCTTCTTCATCAGGATCCACGGGTAAACTGTAGAATGAAGAGTTTGAAAGCTGTATTACAAAACACGAGAAAACATTTCAATCTAAAAAACCTCGAAATGGAAATAAACGATAGGAAAGAGTGCATTTTATCACTAGAATGAAACCATAAGGTGACTGAAAACTAGTGAAATCTCGTATCTCATGTTTCTAACTTATTCAGAAGTTTCCTATTTCTTACATTTAGTGAAATAATAAACGAAACTCACTTTCTATTGGCAACGACCATTCGGTTTTGTGATTGATCGTATCCAGCTCGGTCGCCGGTATCCCGATACCTGGGGCCGTCGTCCGTCTCATCGTGAATATGATTTGCGTACGGCGGCAGGGCGGGAAGACGACGAGCTGAACCATTGACTGGTGGTAGATTTATTGATTGATTGATTGGAGCTCCACGATGCATTTGGGATGGAACTGGTGAACCTTCGGCTCCGGCAAGAGAATGAGTTGGTGAGAAAGAACGAGAGTCTGAAATTGACGATAGATGTTATTGGGAACGGAAGTTTTTAGGAATGAAAACTAATTGGCTAACAACTATACGATTTATCTCATCAATTTCCTGTAAATAACAAGAAGTTTTCTGAAATAGAGACGTACCGTATGGGAGAAGTTTCGCGCCTCTTTCCAATTGTTCGTGTTCAGTTGGAGATTTTTGACCGACTTGTGAGAGTCGATGGACCAAATTGTTGAAAAGAGTATGAGGTCTCTGTAATATTGGATACTTGAAGAAGAAGAAGAAAGTGGAGAATAGACTTGAGATTTTTTCAAGTGCTCATATGTGACGACATCGTTTCAAGTTTCCGTTTTCTTTATTTTTGTTTCTTTTCTATTCATAATGTTGTTCCTCTTTTTAATCAAATTGAGTGAGGATGAGGAAAAGAAAAAGATGGGAAATCTAATTAGTTTCTTACAAAATATTTGGTATTTTGAAGAAGAAAAGAATGGAATGAAGCGTCCGAGGCATTAATCAAGTGACAGTAATCACATTTGTTCGTCTTGTTTTGGATTGGGCTTTTTTTCAGAAAACGAGTGTTCTGGAGGGAAATGAGATATGTCTTTTCAACGGAAAGGAACATAAAGAATCTAGATGAGATCATTACTTTTTCCTATTTCCTGATTAGCTCATGCATGTCTACAGCCTATTTTCACGTCTATTTGAGTGTGTTGTTATTTCTTCGAAAGTACTTTTTTCATACCAACAAATGTCACAATGCATGTTTTCTCTGTGGGAGTTCAATTAGAAGAAAAGGACAAAAGAAAGCAAGAAACGCGTCAGGAAGTTTGCTCTGCTAGTCACAAAACCAACTATTTCTCTCTAAATTAGCTTCCCTTCTCAATAGTTTTTCACTCACTCTGTGTTGTGGCTCTGGCTCGTCAAAGTTGAAATCTGTTTCCAAGTTTCCAGAGATTGCTCTTTTTAGTTCTGGTCCGATTTCGTGTAGAGTACGGAGTCCGGCCTGAAAATGAAAAGGAATGAATAAGGCGGAAGACGTGAAAGAAGGCGAAGAAGAAGAAGCTCCGCCACTGATCGAACAAAAGAAGAGAAAAGTGGGCGGAGCATCCTGATGCCAGTGTTGGCTCATTCACTATTCATGAATGAAGTCAGTCTTTTCGTTGAAAGAAATTTCGGAAGACGGAGAAAAACGACTCTCAACTTTCTCCTCAAGGACTGGATTCACAAAATAAATTAAATTAAGCTCAAGAGGAGAAGAATTTGAAGACGATTTTCAAAAAAAAAAAACGGAGAGAGAATATTCGTAAAGGACATCGAGGTTGCACGGAAATTTGAGAAGCAGAAAAAAAGAAGAAGAAGAATCTTCTTTTTTCCACTTCTATTCCAATTTCCATCGAAGAAGAAGAGAAGAAAATTGAAGACGTCGCAAACCACTTCTTCTCATTTTTCTTCTTTCTTCCAACCAATATATCACATTTCTGTTCCGTACCTGAAGAGCCATCGCTTGGGGTGTTTGAGCAGGCAAGACACCCTTCGCTTCCATTTCTTTTCGCTTCTTGAAACGACGGAAATAGTCTTGAATGAGGAAGGTGGCGTAGAACTTTCCAACGGTCACATCATCTTCTTCTGCAAAAAGAAATTACGTGTGGGTGTTTGCTAATTTGAATAATCATTACGCGGCAATCTATATGCAAAATAGCTTTCACTACTTGGATGGAACTACGGAGTTTCAGTTTCGAATCGGGTATAGGAATGGGGATGAAAGATCTAGTTGGAGTTTGGTCGTCAGCAGAAATATAAACTATTTTTGGAAATTTCAGCTACAACAGTTTTTTCTTCCTACCAAAATTCAAAAACTTACTGCCTGCTGGTGGAACCACTTCGTCCAACAAATCTTTGTGTGTTCGTTTCCAAATTCTTTTGATTGCAGATCTCAATTGCTCATTTGCTTCATCGATGTTTCCTTCTGTAAAAAATTCTGTAAAAAACAAAAATATGTGAACCGGAACTCTCTCTTTTAATCCTATTTTTTCTCATTAGACACCAGGATTACTTCTCTGTAATCTTTACTAACCCCACTCGTAGGTCCCAGCTGTTTTTTATTTTTGTTCCCCGAAGAAAGAAAAGTCAAGAATAGAATAACTCACCAGTATAAATCTTCAAATTGGTACGAACAAGAGCAAAAAGAGTTGCATTGAAACAGACGGTACCATCAGAATTCAATGGCATGTTCATTGAAACCAATCTTTTACAGGCCAGACGATGTGGACAAAGCTTTCCAAATCCTAACGGTGGAGAGATTTTTCGAAGCAGTGTGACGACGTCAAGATGTTTGATTCTTCCTTTTGCATCTGGATCGTATTCTGACCATAGTCTGACAAACTCTTCAAGATGGTGAGGGCCAAGAATCGACCAATCTCTTGTCAAGTAATCGAAGTTGTCCATGATAACTGCGACGAAAAGATTGATAACGAGGAAAGAGCAAAGCATGAAAAATGAGATGAAATATGGATAAGCAAAGTTGTTTCCACATCTCGACTCATTAAATCCTCCTTTACTGTAGTCGTCGGACAACGGATCACATCGGACGTCTTCTCGATCTGAGCACGAGAGCATGATGTCCTGCCAAGCTTCTCCAGTAGCAGATCTGAAAATTTAGAATTTCAAATTTAGGCAGTCTGTATTCCAAATAAATTTAAAAACAAACCTGAATAAAACCAGAATTGCCGCAGGAAACGAATGAAAATTATTGTTTCTGTGTACAGATGTTGAATCATCCAATGCTACTTTTCCGAAGAATTGCATTCCAATTACAGCATAAATGAAAAAGAGCAAAACGATGAGCAGGGCGACGTATGGAAGAGCTTGAAATGATTTCATGAATGTCCATAGAAGTGTTCGAATTCCTTCTCCTCGAGACAACAGTTTGACAAGTCGCATGACACGGAAAAGACGGAAGAAATTGATTGAAATGAGATTAGTTCCTCCTGGATTCAACTTTCCATAAGTGATATCAATGAATGAACCAACGACAACCAACAAATCGAATACATTCCATCGATCCGAGATGTAGTTTTTCGGATTCAATGCAACTATTTTGAGAACTGCTTCAAATGCGAACACTCCAGTGAAAATGAGATTGAACACATCCAGAAAGTCTTCAAAGTTCCTAGAACTTGGATAATGTTTGCATGCCAAAGAAACTGTATTCATGACGATAATCAAGAAGATGACATATTCGAATGCTCTTGAAGTGACAAACCACCAAACTCTGTATTGCAATCGGTTCCTTGGAATATATCTTCGATGTGGCTTGGCTTTCAATGCGAATTCAATACACTTTCTTTGATTTTTATCCAATTCACAGTTCTCGTATTCTCTTTCTCCTTCGTTTTGGAATGTGACGATAACGAAACCTACGAAGATATTCATCATGAAGAAGGCGATGACAATGATAAATGCAATGAAGAACAGAGCAACTGCTTGTCTTGAATTGTGCACTGGTCCCTTATCTTCTTCATTTGAATCAATCGCCACGTATAGAAGTTGTGGCCATCCTTCGAATGTTGAAACAACGAAAAGTGATACCATTGCGTCTCCGACATTGTCAAAATTGAAGTCGTTGTTCGACCAGACCCTTTTCTTTGACACTGGTTTCGTTGGATCTCCATCTTCATAATGAATGTATTCTCCACGACATTCTGCTTCTGTCATCTTCGAAAGATCATTACAAAGGAAGAATGTTCCCTTGAAGAGTTGAACTCCGATAATGGCAAACATGAATTGTAACATGAATGTAACCAACATGATGTTTCCGATAGTTTTCACGGCTACAATTACGCATTGCACAACGTGTTTCAATCCTTTTGCTCTGTTGATTGCACGAAGTGGACGCAGAACACGGAGCACACGAAGAATTTTGACGACGGACATTGCATCTGTTCGGAGCACGAAAGATGTCAATGAGACAGCAACGACGAGAATATCGAGAAGATTGAATGCATTTCGACAGAATGATCCTTTGTGAAATACCAATCCGAATACGATGACTTTCAGAGTGATTTCTACTGTGAAGACTGATGTGAAGAAGTAGTCGAAGTAGTTCAAGACCTACAAAATTGATAATTTGTTTACTTTATTGAGTCGACTAGCCACTTACCATATTTCTAGTGGAATTCGCCTGTAGTGGATCTTCAGCTGCTAACATAGCAGATGATACCAAAATACAGAAGAGAACTGCGTTCGTGAAATACGAGTGATTGACAACCATGTTGCAGAAGACACTGAAAATTTTCAAGATAATTTCCAAAAGTTTGGAGTTTTCTCATCTGCTAAATAAAATAACTAAAAAAGCATACCGAAACGAATTAGTGTGACTCAAAATGAAGAGTGACGAGGCCTTTGGAATCGGTTTAACCGTACTTGCCGCAGGAACTTCACTCATTCTTCTGGGTCTCGCTGTCTCCTCTTCTCCTTCAGGTTCTTCTGCTCCATGCTCATCTCCTTCTTCTTCTCCTTCATCAAATTCTTCATCTTCTCCTTCAATTTCTTGTTGTTCTTCTTCTTTCTCTGCATTTGTTAAACTGTCTGCATCGGCCAAATTATCTACAGCAATAGCCAAGAAGACATTCAGAAGAATGTAGTTACCGCAAATAAACAATACAATATAATATATACAAACGATAACTCCGAGTGTTCCAACTCCTCCAAATGATTCAATTCCATGATACATGACAGTATTCCAATCTTCACCAGTTAGAATCTGGAATACTGTTAGAAGGGCTTGAACGAATGTATCGAAATTGGCTCTTGGCTTCGGTTGTTGTGGATTGAAATTGAATTTTCCTCCGAATACTTGCATTCCTAACAAAGCGAAAATGACGATGAACAGGAAGAGAAGTAACAGAAGTGAGATGATGGATCGAAGCGAATTCAACAAAGAAGACACCAAATTACGAAGTGATGTCCAGTATTTGGTGACTTTGAATATCCTCAGAAGACGTGCGGAACGTAACACAGAGACTCCAAGTGGTTTCATCAGATCGAAATAGACGAGAACGAATTCGAGAATTGAACTGATAACGACGAAACAATCGAATCGATTAAATTGTGACGTCGTGTACGTTGTGAATCCGAGTGAATACATTTTCAGAAGCATTTCCATTGAGAACAGAATTACGAAGAACAGATTGGCCATTGCTGAAAATTGAAGTTTTTAATTTAAAAACTGTGTAGCATCGATGATTTTAAGGGACTCCTATCAATGAATAAATTTGAATAACTCACTTTGGAAATGATCCAACCATTCGGATTGTCCATAATGTTCAGATGTCAATACTAGAGTATTCAACAAGACAAGAAGAATAACAAGCCAATAAAACGTTTGACTCTTCACCAATCGTCTACAAGCTCTTCGACATCTCCTATTCAATTTTTCTAATCGTTTCATTCTTGCTGCCCATTTACTCGGTCTCACATCTTCCACTCGTTCTTCGCCTTCTTCATCTGCTTCTTCACCAACAACTGTCTGTGTAACTGGTTCATCTTCTTGTTCATCTTCATTCACTGGTTCGATATCTTCTGCTTGTGTTATCCAGTCTAGATATCCTTTCAGATCTTCTTCCAGTTGCTGCTTTTCTCGAAACTTTTGAAACAGACCTCTGGCTCTCGCTTTCTCTCTTTCTTTTGAGAATTCTCCTGACAACACTCCCAATACAAGATTGAGTACGAAGAATGATCCAAGGATGACGAGAGTGACAAAGTATATCCAAGGCCATTCTCTTCCAACTGCATCATTGACCCAATACATGACATCTGTCCATCCTTCAAGTGATACACATTGGAATACTGTTAACATAGCCAATCCGAAGTTATCGAAGTTCGTGATTCCATTATTCGGACCAGGCCACGTTGTATTACTTGAACATTCCCATCGAACACCCATATTTGTCAATGAATCAGATGGTCGACACTTGAATGCACTTCCATCAGTACCGCAAGGCGTCGGATCTTTCTGTGCTAATTGGCCAGTTGCTGGATCTATACACGTGGAATGAAGTTTTCCACAGAACAACTCCAATCCAATGATAGCATATATCAATATAACAAAAAGAACTAATAAAGCAATATGGAGTAAAGGAATCATTGCTCGAAGGATTGCATTGAGCACGACTTGTAAACTCGGCACTCCTGATACGAGACGAAGAGGTCGAAGGACACGAAATGCTCTTAACGCTTTTACATCGAATCCTTGAATTGACATTTTTGATAATATTGTACTCACAAGTCTAAAAATTATTGGATTGCTGAAAAAGATTCAAAAAAAGAGAGAACTTACCCTATTACAACAATAATAAAATCGAGGATATTCCATGCGTTTCGTAGATATGCACTTGGATGGAATAGAAACCCCATTGCCACTATTTTGAGCACACATTCTATCGTGAATACAACAATGAACACGTATTCAATTGTTTCCTGAAAAATAATTAGGTCAGTGGGATATCTCTGGCAGAAGTCCTTGAATTCATTTTTTTAGGATAAATTTGGGATTTAGAAATGTATCATACATATTTCACATTCAGGTTATATCTAATTTCTTAGCAGCAAAATGATAAAACCGAGTGAAACCTTTTTTTTTGAAATTCAAGAATCAAGTTAGTTATATTGATTCCCTTTTCAGTTTTTGTTTTGTTTTATTTTTCCAAATTTCAAATAAAAACTCACAAGTGCTGTATTTTTGTAATCTGAATCTTGAGCAGGATAGGGTTGATAGATTGCTAGAGCGATACAGTTGGCACATATCATAAACAATATTAAAAATTCGAATGGTCTGTAACAAAAAATCTCCGTTTTGAGATCTAAACCTTGGAAAACTCACTTCCATTCAACAATACTGATGCACAATTTTCGGATGGGATTATTCAAGGAGAGGCAGAGAAGTGACCGTTCGGATCGCTCGACGACGTTCGTCTGTCGAAGAGGTTTCCGTTGTGCGGGTCGCTTTTTTGTCGCATCTTGTGATGATGACGCTGCCACGGCTGCCTGAAAACAATTCGGATTGATGGATTCATTTGACAGTTTTCATTGGGATACTGTTCATTTTGAATTCATTTTGTGTTTTGTTCCCTCATTATTCCATTTCCCTCTTCCATTTTTACTGTGTGTGGATAACTAGAAAAGGATGTGAAATCGGTCAATGGTCGGTTTCGAATTTCAGTTTCTTCTTCTTAAGAAGGAGCCCCCCGAAGCCACGAAGGAAAGAGCTTCTTTCCTTCTTTGAAAACCCATGAATACGATCATTTGTCAATTTGCATAAGAGCTTTTTCCGCGTCTCTCTTTCTCTCTTTTTTTTCATTCTATCAACAGCTTCATCATAATACACTAGCTTCTTCTTCATTCAGAAGCACCCGCCTTCTTCTTCTTCTTTTTCTTTTTATTGTTTTCTTACTTTGGTGGATGGATTCAGCGATCTCGGTTAATGAAAAAGAAAAAAAAGAAGGCAAAGGGAGAGGAGGAAGAGAACAAAAAGAGCAAGAAAAATCACTATTCAACTCTCGATAATCATATCCACATTGTGCATGCAACATCTTCTGCACGAGTTTTCTTTTCTTTTTCTTTTTTTTTTTCAAGATCAAAGAGTGATGAGAAGAGTCACATTCACAATATGAGAGAGATGAAAATGAGAATAATAGATATGGAGAATGAAAAGTAAAGAGACTGGTTTTTTTCAGAACGCTATTGTGTCCATATGTCTGATAACCTAAAAAACAGATACTCTGATACGGCTCCAAAGAATTTACAGACTTTCACGAAATTGTTTTTTGAATTACAACTACAGAACTGACTAAATTTAGAACTTGTATCTCCAGCTTTGATCTGAGAGATTGAAAGTCTTCGGAAGTGTCGCGGTGCCAGGTTATGTTACAGCTTCAATTCATATTTGGAGGAAACGAAAATTCTAGCACAGAACTTTTGTAGCTATAAACTCCTTCGCAAAATATTTCAAAATAGAATTTTAGTCAAAGGAAAAAACTTCAAAAGGAAATATAGCCTACATGAATGGGACAGCTGGAGGAAAACTATTCAAGCGAAGAATCAATTACTTAAGTTATGGTATGTTTTTGTATGGAAAGCAGGCACCGCTTCTCTTTTTGGAATAAGTGTAAATCCCAAATTTGGTACCAACTTTTACTATGGCAAATGTTCTCAAATTACAGTTTTTTGAAAGTGTTTCAGACATTCTTAGTTCTAGTGTTCTAAATGAAATCATCTATTTCGAAATTCACGACAAATCTATGATCTTTGTCAACTTTCCGCTTCTTTTTGTGCACTGAGGTGTCCTATATCCTTTTGCATAAAAAATCAGTGAATTTCAAAGATCGCTCCCTCTCTTTTCCTAAATTCTTCGACTTTTCAACTCGTCAAATCAACTTTTCTACCACCACCACCCTCAATTTTATTCTCTACAAGTATCTGCGTCTTGTTATCTGGCACCCGCACATTACACTATAGATGATGATACACACACACGTACCCGAAGACTTTTCTGTGTTCAATCAGAATGCACAAGAGATCAGAAGAGAGTGTTAGACGATAAAGTGTCTCATAACAACTCTCTCTTTTCTCCCTTCTAAACATTTCCGAAAGAGATTGATGAAACTGAATGGACGGATGACTTTTCAATGGTTCTCTTCGCACTTCCGATCAAATTATCACTTACATTAAATCTCATCCAAAGCAACGGTCCGAGACCATCAAAATATCCATAGATGTCAGCATAAAGCTCTTGAATATGGTATCTCAGAGTGGGCATTCTGGATTTGAAAACGAAAAGAATGATACCGTCAAGCACGACCTCGTTCCCTTTTATAGTGCTGGATCAGCATGGTGCTCAGGAAATTAGAAAAAAAGCAAAGAGCCATCAAGATTAATGGGCACCAGGCGCCTGTCAATTTCTGCGATTTACGGCATTTAATAAAGACAACCCACAAAATGTTCGAGATGGACATTAATCAGACAGGATGAATGGGTAAAGGAAGACATAAGATCTTGATTAGGGTCATGACTTCACATCTATGTTTAATTTGTTTTAACAGATGCACCGTTTTTGAAATCAATCTGGTTTCTTTTTTTATTTCGGGGGAGAGGTTCTGATCGGGCTACGGTACGTCAATCATTCAGATTTTGAATGGAAATTCGTGAAGATTCTTTTTTCCAGGGTTCCAAAATCAGAAAACGAAAAATTTCAAAGTCTAGTTGAAGTGAAAACATTATTTCCCTGGGATCAGAAATATTTTTTCGGATTGAAAATGATTTATCACGATATTCATCGAACTGTCTCTGTTTTCTTGGAACCACATACTAGCGACCTGATTTCTTTTTCTGTTTTTTGTATTTACTTGTTGATTTTTTGTCGGTATTTTTTTTCTTCATACTCCAGGGACTTTTTTTATTTTAAGAAGTGAAGAAATACCTGTAACGTCTGTTGCCATAAATCAGATCTCTCCTGTTCATCAGTTGCCGCCTGCTCCTCGTCCTCCCCCGATGACATCATACTCGCTAACACTGTAAAAATCATTTCTTTTCTCTCTCATCTCTTTTTCTTGAATTTTTGTATTGTTAAAGAGGAAGAGAGACGTTGCGCGAGAACTCAAAAACAAAAGCAAAGAGAGTGCAAATGTGGAGTGGTGAGTGGTGGCATCAGAGCCACTTGAGCCGAACCACCACATCACAAATCTAGAGAAATCACAAATGGAACGGTATCTTTTAGAGATAACCTGTTATTTTTCTAACAGTAAAAAGTGTTTTTTTTTGAGAAAATAAAGAAGAGATGGCTGCAAAAGTGATACCTGGGATCAGCCGAAATCATTTCCCAGATCGTAGAATAAGTTATTTATTGAAACATTTTTTTCAGATCAATCAAGGCGTATAAAAATAATTTTAGATCCGTTATCAAGCGGCATCAAGACGGTTTTCATGGCATGAATGCCACATCTTTTTGGGTCATTTAGCTTTCAGATTTTGAAAAAAAACCATACCTGACATGATGGACACAGGTTAACGCTCGTCATGCGAGCTTTTCACGGTCGAGCAGTGTCAGCGCACTCCTCCTTTTCCAAACTATCTCTCTCTCTTCCTTCTTCGTGCACCACAGTGCGTTCTCGTTCTTCTGAAAAAAAAGAAATTTGAGATCAGAAGAAATGGGCGAAGAAAAAATGGAAAACGACGACGACGAGGACCGACTTTTCAAAGCTTTTCTTCTTCTAGTTTTGCAGTTTAGTTTTGCATCCACCCTCACATTGAGAAGAAGGTGGAAAGGATGAAAAAAGGAAAAAAGAGCAATGTCCTTTCGAAAAAAGGAAACGAAGGAAGCAGAAGGAAGGACAGGAAAAAGAAAAAAGGAGTGACGATCAAAGTTTCGTTTTTTAAGAAAAAAAGGAGAGAAAAGACTTCTGACCACGATGAAATGACGGGAAAGAGGTGGAACAAATGAGAAATAATACGAACAGAAAACATTATGACGTTCAAAGGAGATTGAGTCTTGAGTGTTAAAAAAGGTGACGGGGGGAAGAGATTTAGATGTGAAAACTAGAAAATCTACGAATCGAAAAGAGATTAGGAACAAGAATTTATTGGTATCAACTGAACGAATTCAAAACGGAAATTCTGCCAAACAGGGTTAGCAGCTGATACAAAAAAGAAGTAAAGGGATTCTTCTGCTTTTCATCTTTTAACCCAAAAACAGACGGAAAAAAAAAGGAAAAAAAGAAACAAAAACAAATGAAAACGTTTGAAACTCGGTGTGTGCTTGTGTGGTTTTTGGGTGTGGGAGGAGGGGATAGAGGGTGCTAAACCCACTATTTTTCGTCTCCGTTTCCTTTCAGTCACCCAACAAAAAAAACGTTATCTGGACAACGGGCGGGCGTCGGGGGCCGTTCATCACCTCGCCGAACCACCCATATTTACGCGAAGAATTGCAGTTTTTGACGACGGAGACGTCCTCCTACACCACCCGGAGCCATCACAAATATGCACAAAAACTCGAGTTTTCTTCCTTTTTCTTTTTCTTTTTTTCGTCACCAAAATTGTTCTTTTTTGAAGAAAAAAGGAGCGTCCGAAGAGAGGAAAAATGATGGGTGATGTATGGGAGATTAGTTGTTTAAGAAAAGAGAAGAAGGAGGAAATGTTTCTGTTCCTTTTACACATTTTTAGATGTTTCAAAGATCTTAAAAACGGTTTTCTTAGATAGCAGAAATCGAAAATGGCATTCTTAACTTTTTTCGAGTAAAATGTTTCCAAACGAAGAAGAAAAAAGAAGAATTCGAGAGGAAAACGAAGAAAGAAAAGGAAAAGAAAAGACGAAAATTCGGAAAAGCCGGGGACCAGCAGCGACCCAGCAGTGAAGGGGAGAATTTTAAAACAGGACGGCGGTCGGCCGGAGAGCACACGATAATTCTATTCTTCCTCTTATTCTCACGTCTTCATATTAATTTGATGATTAAAATATTTCGTGTTTGGAGCGCGTGCCGTCTCCGTTTTTTCGAGTCACCACTTGAAACTGACACGAAATTTTGGAAATGATCATGAGGACAGGGTTTCCAGAAAAATACGGGTCATATTCAATTTGAGATCAGGGAATGGGTAGGGGGCCGAGATGAAAAGGATTAATTTCAAGCAGTCTGTGGAAGAAAATAACAAAATGTAGGTAGGACAATATATTACGGTATCGGGAAAGGAAATCTTGATAGGGAAAAAGTAATCTATTGTCATACATGTAATTTTGAATCACATATTAAATCAGGTTGAAAATCACAACTAATTCAAAAATTATAAAATTCAACATTTAAAATTAAAGAATTCAAGAAAGTTTTGCGATAAAAAAATGGATGGAACCTTATCAAAAGGATAATATAATTGAAAAATTGATAAATTTACGGGTGAGACCAGTTTTAAACTGATAAATTAGTATCAAAGACCGGAATAAAATCATCTAAGATCTAAAAAGAATAGAAAAAAGCATAAACACTTCGAAAATATCTGATTCAAAGTTAAAATTGAATTAATTAATAAAGAAGTCGAAAATCGAGAAAACCCTACCATTTGAACCAGAAAAA
Organism: Caenorhabditis remanei; assembly: GCF_010183535.1. Classification (NCBI taxonomy): domain Eukaryota; kingdom Metazoa; phylum Nematoda; class Chromadorea; order Rhabditida; family Rhabditidae; genus Caenorhabditis; species Caenorhabditis remanei. The sequence continues at coordinate 14,005,766 of NC_071331.1, forward strand.
TAGTTTTAGAGACGACTTGATTGAAATTCATTAAAATTGTGTTCTTATTCAAAAAAATTACTGTAATATTTATCAATATTACTTTTTGAGTGCAAATTAGTTCTTCATTAACCAGGTATTCTAATTTCGAATAAGTTGAAAACTTTTCGAGATTTTAAAAGACTGCGAAAAACATTCTTCCGAGTTTCATATCCTCAAAAACTAGTAGGAAACGAATGAAATGAAGTTTTGCTTTTAATTACGATTGCAAACTACCTAATTATTAAGTTATTAGATTAATTAGTCGAGTTAGTCTGAGCTGAAAATATAAAAGTCCAAATGAAGTACAAAAAGAAGTAAGCAGAATTAGAAAAGCAGAAAAAAAGTTAACAAAAAACGACGACTAATAAAAAAATTGAGTGAAAGGAGCAGGCGGGGGTGGGTGGAAGAAGAAGGAAGGAAAAAAAGAGGTCCATCAGTCCGTTCGTTCCGTCACACCATCACTCTCCACCAATCCATCCCCTTCCATCCGCCAAAACACGACGAGAGCAGCCGGGAGCCAGCAGCAGCACTTGCTCCTTCTCTCACAAAGATGTATAAAGCACTCGGGCCGTCTGCCGTCTCGTTCTCCGCTTCACCGCCGCTGGCTGCTGCCGCCACCACCACTGTCGTCGTCGTCGTCTTCTTCTTCTTCGGCTGGCTTCAGAAACTGCTGAGAGAGAGCTCCGATGCTCTCGATGGTTGGACGCAGAGACAGGAAGCTCAGCCTCGGATCGATACTGCATAGCGGGGCGGCTCTCGAAGTCTCACTAACTCTCTCCGTCTCGTTTTTCTCTTTGATTTCGAGACTCACACGACCCGGGAAAAGCTCACGAAGTGGGGTGAGAGAGAGAATGAGAAAGTGAGTGTCGACATTTGTATGCTGTTTCATCGGAGAAAAGAAAAAAACGCGGAACATATTGTGAATGACTCTTTCTCTCTTTTTCTTTATTTGGTGGTAAGTGAGAAGCTTCGGTTTGAATGCAGCAGTCACCTCTTTCTTCTTCATCTTCTTCGCTTTTAAAATGGCTTCTATTAGATTATGCGGATATATTCACAATATTTCTCTCTTTCCTTTTCCTGCCTTATCTTTGCTTCTTTTCCAGTCTCTCATTCTAGGTCAATACGAATTTCAATAACTGAAATCGTATCTCTGAATGATGGAACAAAAGCGATTGTTTCTACTCACGAAGTTGGTTAAAGAAGCTTGAACGGATATATCATTTCAGTTGTTAACTCATAATTTCGAAGTAAATTACTAGCGATAGAGGACTATGGAAAATTTTAGCAGTTTGTTGGATTTAAAGCATTTTATGTTCATATTTTCATATTGATTTTATATGTTACTTTGAAATTTATTAGTCATTTCAAATTATAAATGGAGATGACGCACGATTTGTTACCACTGATTAAGTTTTGAAAACGAACGGTTTTCTTTTAACGGCTTCAAGTAAGTATATAAAGATAACCAGGTCAAACACGAAGTTTCTAAAATTGAAGGTAAAGATAAAAGAAGACCATTCCAGTTACACTTTATCTCATTTTTGTATCAAGAGCCAATAAACCGAAACAAAACATTAAAAACACTTGGTTTTGAATGAAACAAAAAAAGTACTTTTTCTACAGTACTCAAGTCTCCACCTTCTACTTTTTCTAATAAATTCTAGTTTTCTGTCAACTCAAAAACTTCCAAAAAAGTTAATTTAGGGCTTATAATCTAAATCATGTCGTATTTTTCAAGTTGAGAAGTTAATTATTTGCTAATGGTTCTAATTAGTCTTCCAACTTGATTGAAAGTTGGCAGACTAATTGATTCAGTCAAAGTAACCTTCTGGTAGAATCCCTTGACTTAATTGTCGATTCCACCAAAAGATTAATGTTTTTTTTCATTCAAAAAATAGAGAACTGATCATCCTGGAATTTACTATCTATCAAGTTTTCTTTTTTCAAAATTCACATATTCGAATAATTAGAAAAGATACATTTGGAAATGGTGTTTTTTAAGGTTTCAGTGACAGAAAATTGCAGAAGAAAAATAAATGATTCATCGGTGTTACGTAGCTATTTTAGGATTATGAGCATGGTCAACGTCATGGTCACATAAAACGAATTAATTAAAAATGAGAGAAAAAAATAAAGAAAAAAAGAACATTTGGAAGAGAAAGTCAAGAATGAAGAAGCCCCCACACAGAAAAAGAGAAGCAAGATGGCCGGGCGGCTCCTCACTCGGACGGATATCAATGGTTTCAACTATAGTCGTTTTGCGAGTTTTGCTCTCTTTTAGCACCTGCGTCTCGAAAACTCTCGCCACCAAAAAATGTGGACACGGGGACTCTTTTCTTTTTTCTTTTTTCACTGAAGAGATGGATAGAGACCGCCTTTAAGCCAACTAGATGATTCTCAACGAGTATTCCGTCACGGCTTTCTGGATGCCGTCACGACCCATTATGTCTCTACATTTATGATTTTTACTTGACCATTCGGAATAATACAAAAGAGAAAAAAGGGGAACCACCCGGCTAAATGGATGAAATAAAAGAGAGAAAGGAATGAATGATGAAGACGTCCGCGTGAGCGGCTAATGAGATCAATTGAGAAAAAGAAGAATTTGGAAGAAGAAAAAGGAAGAAAAGAGCAGCTACAACTTCATCAAAAGAGAAACAAGAGAGATAAAGTTGAATGGTTTTGAGAGAGAAATTCAGAAAAAAGGGCAGACAGATTGAGAGTCATCTCTCAGTCACCCAGTCTGCTATCTTTTTTGAACACAGATCGTGGATGTCACTGCTGGAGTGGGTATATACCTTTTTGATTCTCTATTTGATAGAAGACAAAATAATAAAAATCAGATAAACTTCGTAAAGGGTGAAACGTTTCAAAGATTCCGGTTCATTCTTCGAGACAGTCGGTGGAGAATTCGTGAGATCGATACAACGTTAACATCTACAGTAACTCACTAGAAAGAGTTCGAAAAAAATTGAATTCCAAAATGCTCAAAAACTATTTTTAGTGATCTTGGTTTCAACATTAACACGTTCTTCGATTATTAAAAGGAGATGCACTTTCAAAGAGAATTGGTACCGTTTCGCTAACAGAAAATAACCAGACTTGCAAAATTCTGGATCTTTCGAGTATTTGAAAATTCGGGTGTTTGAATTTTAATTTTTTCCAATACAATTTTTTTTTGCAAAGTTTTTTTTCTGGAAATTTTCCATATTTTTTTAAAACTGTATTTCTCAAAACCTTTTGAAACCTACAGAAATCAGATTTAAGCAGTTGACTCCAAAAAAAAAGGAAACTTTTTACTTCTGATAATAAAAGTGTTAGACTCATTTAGAACTTGAGAAGCATCTCAATCTGTCACCAGGTTTTTATAACCTTGGAGAGAAAGGCTCATCCTGGATGATTCTCCGTCCGTACAGTCCGTCTTTCGATGATCTAGGTCACACCTGTTCCACCTCTACATGGACACCAATTCACCATTCTGAAGGTCATTTCCTTTCAAGAGACACAAAAAACCAGTGGAAATTAGCAGATGGTTGCTTCGGTTTTTTGTGGCATTGAAAATTAGAAAGGATAAAAGAGAAAACCAAAGGATTTTCGTAACGTAAATTATTTCATAATTCGTGAGGCGAGTCACTAGACAACAACGTATCCAAAATGGAAATGAGTGAACCTATTTGGAAGTGAAATATGATCCATTAGTTATGACTCTGCTCAACCAGAAAGGATAATCTTGGAAAGAGGAGAAAGTGAAAATGAAACTTAAATTTAGAATTCTGATTCGAAGACACTCGCACAAGTACACTGACGACGGGAAACGTGACAAGAAAAAAGAAAGAAAAAGGAAGAAGAGGACAGCTGAAAATAGAAGAAAAGACATGTGTAGAACCGAATACTTGGATATAAAACGAATGAAATATCACAGCTTCTTGAATAGACATTCTCTACTTTTCTTCTCAATTTATACTATGGTCCGACAGAGAGGAAGTGGGCGGAGTCGAAGAGAAGCGGTTCAAATGAAAAAGAAATTTCGAATACGGTAAATGAGAGCTCGTTAGCTGTACGAATTCAAAGGGGAGGAAAGGATACGGACCATTAAAGGAATGGGTGTAAAATGGGAATGAAAATGGGCAGATGCGGGGGAAAATGGGGCGGTACGGTAGTCGGATGATGTCACAGAATCTGTCGAAAAAAAGATAAATTTGAATTTGAATCTGAGTTGACTTCTTTTGATATAGCTGTATTACATACTACACAAATTGAAACTTCAAAATTTATTTTCTCTGATTCTTATCTTGCAGGCTCTGGATCAATCAAGAAATCCTTTCGATTCTTGGAAAGTTCCTCCTGCGTGGGAGCCGATTTGATCGATCTCTGCTCTGACTCGCGCAGCAGAAACCCCCTTTTGACCACACACAAACAGATATATCTGTTTTCTTCGAAATGGTTTCAATCAATCAGAGATATTACGGAAGTGAGAGAGATGGTTTAAGAAATCAAAATAGGTCAAACAATCCATTCTCTCTAATAGAACGGCGCCTCATTACTAAAATTCAAAAAAGAAAGTACTCTGGTCACAGGCATTTTGGTTGTCAGAAAGCAAGTATGTAATGTATAGAACTTTCAGAGAAAACTTGGGAGTCGGTGTCGGTCATTTAGATGAAAGACCTACTTTTAAGAGTGAAAGTATTGAAAGTCTTGAGTAAATGTGAGCCATCGTGTTTCTTCTCTTTCATAACGAAAAAAAGTAATGTTGAAATTCAAGTTTGTTGTTGACAATTACTTGAAAATTGATGAATCATTTTGATTTACAGCAAAAATTCAGTTAACAATGATGAGATCTTGGTGAATTTATGGCCAACACTTTGAAAATTGAGAAATGATTCCACTGGTTTCATACGAATAAGGATACATATGAGGTCGCAACCAGCTCGGAGTTATCTTGGGTGGGTGAAAGAGATTCAAGTTGAACCTGGATATTACTTTTGCTTATTAGAGAACTCTTTTTGAATTTGGACAATTCGTCGTTCTTTCTATTGTTTCTAGGTTTATCTAAGACTTTCTGTTGATAGATCGATTATGCCCAAAGCTGAAAAAGGATGAAATCCTTCACGTGAAATTCACAAAAAGCAGGTGGTTCAGATCAAAAAAGGAGGGATTCCGTTTGTCTCTCTCAGACATCAGGAAGATAAGTTTCGGAGAAAAAGGCAAAAAAGTCTCTTGTTGTTGAAAGTGTGCGAAATCGTACGGTTATGCGCGCGGATAGACGATTCAGTCAGTCTCCTCCGAATCATCATCTCTCCTCCTGTTTTGAGAGCTCGGTAAATACTGCACCCGGCGGCGCGAAATAGTACATACGAAGGTGGCGGCGACAGACAAATCTGTGCAACATCCATTCTTCTTCTACTCTCCATTTTGTGTGGAGGCGGCGAGGATTTTGCCTCATCTCTGAATGACGAACTGTATGTGAATGATTGAGATTGAGTATGAATGGAATTTACTAAAAATTTTATTGCCTATATGAGAAAAGGTAGATGATAAAACAATGAGAGAATGGAATGGGCATCATTGGAGAATGCACAGCCGGAGACTTCAATAGAAGTATCAGCAGTCGCAATCTCCAATCAGCCAAAGTGAAATTTCTGTAGAAGGGGGAAGGGAGCGGGACTGTTAAAGCAAAGAAAATCATGGGCCGGTATAGAATCAGTCGGGGTACGAGAAGGGATCATTGAATGTAGAAGGGGACAATTATATAGAGCTTTAAAAATTTGATAAAAAAGGAATGGAAAAGAGAGTAGAACGGAAAAGACACTTTTTTGCAAAGAAGAGCTTCACCGTTCGCGGAGGATTCTTAGAAAAAGAGGAAAAGTTAATTAAATATGAAATGAGGTAACAAAAAAGGAGGGGTGCGGAAGAGAAAATCAAAAATTAGCTGATCCTCGTATAACAAAAAATGGGAAAACAATAGAAGTAGGAGTGGAAAAGAAAAAAGAGGGAGCTTGAAAATGGGAGGGAAACAATGTCCTACGACGAATTAGGCGAAAATTGACCGGTAGCAGACAAAAGAGGTGGCTAGTTCGCTAAGGTTAAAGTATCCTATAGCTTTTATAAAATATAACAAAACAACTTTTTTTCGAAAAGAAAAATAACGAAGAATGGAGATGTGAAAAACCGAGCGTGAACATAACGGGTTAGGAGATATATTACGCATTCTAGTAATATGCAAAGAAAGTATTCAGATATAATAGAGAAGAGTAATATGAAAAGAAAATGGAGTTAGAAGAAACTACGAAGTGGCGAATTTTCAGGTTGACCGCTTGTTCCGAACGTAAGCAGTTGAAGAATTACCATGGTTCCACCGGAGAGAAGACCTGAAAAAGTGAGATGACGATTTGCGTTTTTACTCCATTCTCTACCCGGACTTAATTTTAACACGAAAACGGATTGATATACAAACGGGGAATTAAACCAAGTACAGATATGCGAATTGCGCCTCTGCTCCCGAAACAAGTTTTTTTTTCAAATTTCTAACTAAATTTTGGATTTAGATATTGAAAAAAGGCTGATGTATTTATAAAATAGTAAATCAAAAATCTAGATGAAGCATGATCCAGACATATCCTAACTTGACTTCCCGGCACCCATACTATTTATTATATTATGTATTTTTCTAGTTCAATCTTCCCGTGTCGAGTATACGTAAAATAATAATAATGTAAAGAATAGTATCTCACCAGCAACAGGAAGAGTGACTATCCATGAGAGCGAGATGTTTCGGAATACTCCCCAGTGTACTTGATGTTTGGATTGGAGCAAACCGACTGCAACAACCGATCCTACCTACAATTTTAATTTCAAAATATCAATTACGCAAACACTTTTTGAAAAACTTACCTTGCACTGAGTGGAAGAAATTGGGAGACCAAGTTTCGATGCAATCAAGACAGTAACGGCAGCTCCAAACTCCACAGCAAATCCAGAAGCAGGTGTAATTTTGGTGATGTTTTCTCCGACAGTGTAAATGACACGATGTCCAAGAATCCAGAGACCAAGGCACATTCCGGCGGATCCATAAAGAAGAAGGTACCATGGAGTTGACATCTTTACAGAATCTTCTAGTCCAGTACTCGCAATCAAAACGAGTGAGACTAGTGGTGCGATTGCATTGCTGACATCGTTTCCTCCGTGAGCGAAACCTCCGAAGCAGGCAGTCATCACTTGAAGAAGTGAGAAAAGGCGCGATGCTTGTGGATCTTCTGGTTTGCAGGAACGGAAGAACGAAGCGAGAGATGACGATGGTCGGATTGTGTTCTTTGGATTAGTGAAAGAAGAAGTTGATTCTCCATTGGCAGGGCAGGTGCTTACAACGATAGTTGGTTGATCGAGAAGAGCAACTTCTAGAATAAAAAAACAGTATTCATATCTAGACTTTTACAACTAAAACATACTCTGATGGTCTTCGTTGATAGTCATTTCGAGGCACTTTCCGTTTCCTTCTTCCAATTCAATATCCTTCCGTTTCGAACCATTCTTGTCGTGATGATGTCCATGTCGCTGTTTTCCGGTTATTTCAAGAAGTTCTTTGCCTAAAAACAAATATTTATTTGTAGTTTCGAACTTTATAACAGAACTTGACCGTCTGTAAACTAAATTTATTCTATAAAACCTAAGACTCCTAGTATTTTAGGGGAAAACGATAAGGCATCTGAACAAAAAATGCCAGTGCCTTATCGACAATGGCTAACCTCTGCTTCCAAATCTTAAACATACTCAAGATGTGATCCTTGAGATACGGAGCCAGGAAAAATGCGAAAACGAGAGCAACGACCAATCCGAAGACACCCGAAATAATGAGACATTCGACAACAGTGAGATTATTGAGGTACAGGACTGAAATATCATGTTGTGATTTTATTTGAGCATACTCAACATACATGAGGGTCCTTTGTAGACGATGGCGAATACGTTGAAAGCAAAACAGAGGAAGTAGAGAACAGGAAGGACTCGAATCCCACTGTGCAATGGTTCTTTCCGACGTAAAACCAGATGGTCAAGGGAGCTGTAGATCACAACAGACATTAATCCAGATAATAGTGGTGAGACAATCCATGAAGCAACTGAAAAAACGTTTTATCATTTCGAAATCCATAGTTCTGGCTTACAGATGTTGTAAATTTTTTCCCAGATGATTACGCGGGATCCATTAGCAACGAGAGCAAATCCGATAGTAGCTCCAACAATAGAGTGAGTTGTAGAGACGGGCAGCTTGAATGCAGTCGCCAACAACATCCACACACCGCATCCGGCGAGGATCGCGATTTGTCCCAACATGATGGTTTGGGCGAGTTCGTCATTGCTCATAACAGTGGTACCGTTTTCATTTGTACCGAGCAAAGACATATGGATCACGCCTTTACGCATAGTGTCCGTGACTTGATGACCTGAAAACGAAGTAGTTTAGCATGAGATGTTTTTTTAGAAAGCGCTTTATCATGTTTCAAAACGTTTAAAGAGTAAATGCTCACTCACCAAGAAGACAAGCTCCAAGAGTTTCGAAAATGCTAGCCAAAACATATGCTTGATGAAGAGTCAAAACCTGTAAAAAACAATGAGCTTAAGGACATATTACGTGTTGCAAACCTTGCTTCCAACAGAAGTTCCGAACGAGTTCGCGGTGTCATTGGCACCGATAGCAAACGCCAAAATGAATGCTATGACGGCTCCAATTCCAACGAGAACGGGAGCAATCATCTTCGAATTTGTTCTGAAAACGAAACAATTTTAGATACAAGCTTCATGTGGAGAGGCGGGAGGAATGAAGGAAACACAAAGGCACGGTGTTTATCAGTAGCGAATTTTTGCCGACAGCTGATGGTCTCTGATAACAGTCCAATTTTTGTGCCAGAAATAAACAATTGTTATCTTTAAGTCTATTACCACCAATTTCCTATCTCCCATGTGATCAATTTGGCGTCACTTATTTTTTAATGCTTTCCGGTGTAGCGTTTTTGACGTAAATGGTACTCTTGGAATGCTTTGTTTCAATGTGAGCACACTTCAATGAGCACAACTCTAAAAAGTACGCGAAACCGAAACTATCATCGTCTTTCTATAATTACATTCGCTAATATTTATAAAGAGAGAATCGTTCTTCAAATACATTAAATTAATCTAGTCAAACTCTGGTTTAACTGCAGCCGGAGAAAGATCGGAAACGCGGGCGAAAATTGAAGAATAGAGAATGTAGACAGAGAAATAAACCAGAGCTCCCGGAAGATTTAATATTGAATCGTAAAGTTAACTTCCTTGTTATTTCAGGTTCAAAGAATATTGGCTACAAGTATGAAATTATTATTGTTGTTTTAATGAACGGCACAACGCGATTCTTGTGTTGTTTTAATGATACGAGAGAAATAAACTCACCAGAAGATAACCGTTGTATCCGAAAGCAAGATAGAATAGACTCGGGTTGGGATGTGGAGTTGCGGTGGCTCAGCAGGGCCCTTCGCCTGTGGTTTAGGCGAAAACGGTGACAAGACGTGAGAAAACTCGCCGCGCACTTCACTATCCGTGACAATAATTACCCCTGAAAAAAATTATGTGAGACTATGAAACGAAAATTAGATAGAATGAGAGAAGACAACTGGATGGAGAAATAAAAAGGAGGAGTCAGGGAAAAGAAAGAGTTCAGAGAATTCAACAGACACATTATCAAAACTTCTGTCGGCGACAAAGTCTAAAACGTCCGCTCTCGCCCACATTCGAAGATTTATGTGACTGTCTGTGATAGATGTTGATACGAAAAAAACGGGCGCGAGAAGGTGAGAAAACGAAGGAAGGACACCTTGCAAGAAGAACAATGCTATCTTACTGGTTGTTCTTTAGTGAATGACGTGTTGGTCGTCGTGTTATCTCGAATCCTGGGTCAAACTCTAGATACCTCGTTAAACAAAAAAGACATCATATCTAATCACAAAAAAAACAAAAGTTTCAGTATTGACAGATAGGTTTAGAATACGATAAATGCTCAATAAACTGACAGCTCTTAAAAATAAGCATGGAAGTTACGCTTTTCCTAGTTCCAATGACATCATATATTTTTAGAGACTATCTGTTTCGTTAAAAATATTTTTGACTCGTGATTTTTCCTCGCAGATTTCATAAATGATCGCTGAGTCAACAACAATAGAACATTTCGAAACTTCGGTAATGCTGACATCACATCACATATATTGTTCGCCAAAAGGAACAATTCAAACGGCTGGAGGAAATGAACGAAAAACGATGCGCAACCTTCGCTTTCATCGGTGCGGATGCAACATTAAAAAAAAGTGTTCTTTGTTTGCTCGATGTGCTGCGACTTCAAATTTATTAACAGTCGCGCACTGTAAGGTTAGGCAGGGCAACGGGACGCAAAATGAAGAAAAAGAGCAAATTTGACAACGAGATTGTTCAAATTTTATTTCGGACGAAGCCCAAAAAAGCGTTGAAAAGGGTGGAAGATCATCAGATGATTGAGCTCGGGAAATGCCTGAGGATGCGGATTATCTAAAGTGGCAAAAGAGAGAAAAGACGGATAGAGAACTAGTTTACGAGTTTCGTCTTTTTTTAGGATTGAATTTGTGAATCAGAACAAAAAGAAGGACTTCTCAATCGATTTTGAAGGTGATATTGCATGGGGAAAAAGATGAGTCGGCCGTACTCTGACGCGACGGGTGGGGTGTAAACGGTGCTCTTTCCGTTGCTTCTCGTCAAATGTCAAAGGCGATGAGACGCAGATCCAACGGGTAGAAACAGATCCCTCTGACCTATTAGTGAAGTTCACGAAAGATGCACGGGAGAAGATAGAGAGAAAGGAGCAATCAATTTGAAATGGAAGACGAAAGAAAAGATGGAAAGAGAATCCTCTCATTCTCATTCACTCTCGCTTTGCCCTAAATCTTTTTTCCACTCCTAGATTTCAAAATGTTGGACTGGTGCCAAGTAGTGGTCGAATGGGAAACTGAGTGTAGATATATATGATTCAAATAAGGCGGCGCCTTTATGAGTGCTTTGAAGGTCACACGTTCCTTGCAGGCGCGCGCTCTTTCGCAATCACCCAAGCCGCGCACAAAGAACATGTATTGTTGCTCTCATGACGTCACGGAGTCTAGGATAAAAAGTTTTTCTTGACATCGAAATTCATCCTGACGGAATGTATGTGAACAGATAGCTTCTGAAGAATAGATTTTCTCTTCATCATTCTACCGACGGCAGAAGAAAATTAGATTCGGTGGAAGATCAAGAATCAACATATTCCTCAGGAGGTTGGAGCGAAAACACGAAATCGAAAACAAGAATGCATTTTTCAAATGCAAAACTCATTCGGAATGCTGTGAAAACTGAAAACACATGGTCACGGCAGCGAGTTCATGGGATCTAACGGACTCATCATTAACTAGTAGTTTGTATCCACATTCTTTGAAACTACCTATCTCTAATCAAAACGCAGGCTTACATTGAGATTTTGGGTCTAAAGCACATGCACATACATAAAAATTGTTTCCAGACGATAATATGCAAGATTCGTTGTGAGACCCAACATGACGCAAAATGACAAAGGTCAGAAGTGCGAAATGAAAAGTGAGAGAGAGAGGAGACAGCATACTACGGTAATATTTCATTCCCGATGCACTTTCTTTGTTCTCCAAATGTTACACTGCTAGTAAACGACAGTCGACTGGAATGAAAATAGAGGAGAGGTAAAATGGCGAAATACTGGATAGAAGGTGTACTTTCATATCTCTACAGAAGAAAAAATTCAGCATCTATTCTATTTTGTTCATTCATAAATTGGTTTTTAGCGTATTAGAATTTAGAGAAAATGTGAAAGAAGGATGGGAAGAAAATGTAGCAAGAACAGACAACTTCAAATGAAATCATTTTCGTCACATTTTGAAGAAGCAACCATTCTAGAACAGAATTCGGAACGAACATATTTCAATTTGTCAATATTTCGTGAAAAATAGGAGCTGATCAATGCCTCCAGAGTTTTAAGACAGCGTTTCATTCTGACAATTGTGAAAATGTTGCTTACATAAAAAAATGATAGAAAATAGACGATATAGTAGATTACGTGCGATTGAAGAAGAAAAATGAGAGAAAGGATGCAAAAAATGATACGAGGCGTTGCTCGAACAGCTGGTCGAACGGCACAAGAGAGCAACTATTGACGGGCGAGGTTTCGAAAGTTGGGGAATTTGCTAGAAATAAAAAAGTAATATCAAGAAGCTCTTTAAAAACGGATTGTCAAGATAAAATGTCGAGCATATCGCTTTCTGTTGGTTCGGATTCCTCTTTGTGGGCAAAGCTCAATGAGGTGCTTTCCCAGTGTTGGTGACTGGGTGCTGAGAAAAAGAGTAAGAGAAAAAAGGAGTGAGCTAGCTGGCATGAAGCCAAGTGCGATGGAAAAAAGAGGGAGCGAGGGAACTAGAGGGCGCGAGTTGTGGTGGAGAAGATGAGAGAGATGCGGAGACGAAGAAGAAGAAGAAGAAGAGCAGCTCGAAAACGATCCATTGCGAAGACGACGAAAACGGATTTTCCCACTTTCGAATTCGGAAAGAGAATCGAACAAGAAAAGAGCACATTGTTAAATGTTATTTTTAGAAGAGAACCATTTCACTTATATACCAGCAAAGTGGGCGGAGAAGAGAGATAGATGGAAATAGAGAAAGATGGGAATTCAATTCTGATGAGACGAGGAAATACCGCTGTGCAAGAAGAGTACATTAAGAAAAAGTAGTCACAGCACACTTTAAAAAAGTATTACATACGCACTATCGCGGGATTAAGCCAGGAAGCTATCCGAAATTCCGGATTTTTAGCTATCATGGAGAGAGGAATTCTCAGTATAAAGAAAAACCTACGAACAAACGGCAAAACTCAAAACATCCTATAAATATATTTCAAACAAATTTTACAGAAAAGAGTAGTTTTTAAATCAGAACAAAAATAATCTTCGCGAAAATTAGGCTGCAAAAATGCATGGGAACTTGGTTAAAATTTGCGCAAATTGTTTTGAATTTTTGGTCTGCATTATTTCGTGGGTTACTGTAGCTGCATGCGCGTGCACACGCACACAATTTTCAGCTCCTCCCCTTTTTGCGAGATGAAACTGAAACAAGTTTTTAACAGAATTTAATGAATAACATTATTATTTTTCGCTGTTTAGTTTTTGTTAGCACATGCTGGGAGTTGAAATATGTAGGAGCTGTATCTGGTTAACCCGTTATCCACAGTGTTTATGTCTCAAAACTTCAACGTTTCACGTTTCAGTAATTGTTGTCATTTTGTTCATTCATTGTCCTTCCAGGGTCCACTGAAGACGAAAACATTATAAAATGTCTCTTCTCAACAACAATATCTCGGAAATACTTCAACGTGGCGACACACCCGGTAAACAAAGGTTGGTTCCAGGTTCCTCGAATCCCACAATTATTCATATCCGACCCATTTGGCATTCTGAATGCAATGTCCAGTAGGCTAACATCCATTAATTTTTGCTGAACATTCGCCACCCGTTCCGTTCAGAATTACTTCGATTTTTCTTCCCGCTTGAACAACGACAGATTCTGACATTGACACCAATCCGCCTGTCAGTCAAAAACGTCACTACTCGTAAAATAGTGTCAACTGTTCTTCGTTTGAATTCCACTAGTTTTATTTTCTTCCAAGACGAAATTCACAAGATATATTTCATGCGCTCATTTCCTCAGATTGTATGGTCAAACGCTTCCTACAATAGTCTGTCCCATTGATAGGTGGTCTCAGCAAGTTATCGATATATTTATAAATTGGTTTGGGCGTTCTTCAATTTCAAATCTAAACCAAAAAGTACCAGTCTTCCAAAGGTCAAAGTGAAAGGTGACAGAGTACACTCACTTGATGTGTTAATGAGATGCTAATAAAAATGTCCAGTTCCTTGTTCACTATTCTCTTTTAAATGAACAGACTAGGTGCAATTAATGCGCTTTAGCAGGGGAAATTCAATGTTCTGCATTTTCCAAAAAACCAAGAAGCACTTCCTTGGCCGATACCGAAAGCTGAACCCATCACAGCTTTGCATAATTATCCTTTCTTTTGCATTCTTTAACATCTTCCGACCACGTAATGTGATTTTGTTTTATTTTTACCAGCAATGTACGAATCGTATTCTCTAGTTTTAATGTCTGGGACGGCAACGTTTTGCTCATTGGACAATGAGTAACCATGAATTTATAGTTCAAATAGATTTATTATTCGATGGCGGTCAACAAAGTGTCACCTCGGCATATAGCTTTATAAAAATAGTTTGTATGGATGGGTTGTAGCGAAAAAGCAAGATTTTAAAAAACTTTTTGATTCTTCCAAAATGTACCCATTAATTCATAATTTTCCGTCGAAATCTATATTGTTGTCGTCTTCTCCCACCCTCACTCAAGACTGCTCATTATCAAATCCTCATTGCCACACAATCCATGCCCTCTACTTCTCTCCCTCAATCTACGTCTCCACATCCCTCAATAGTCTATGACTTTCTCCATCCATTTCAACTGCTACCTATTCCACTCTGCGTATCCTCCATTTCTATATTCTTTCATTGTCGCTTCGTCCCCAACGCATGATGTTCATTGTGTGTGTCTCTTCTCTTTCTGTTTCTTCGGGGCCAACTGCGTGAGAGAGTGCCGCGCCAAAGCCTATCCATCATCGAAATTCGCTAATTTCCCACCAACCACCACTAAAAATCCTTTTATTCGTTTCTCGGCTTCTCTGTGCTATTTTATCCGATCTGGAAATCCAGGTAAAATCTCCGAAATATCTCATAAATCTGTCAACATGGCGTGTTTCTCTTGGGGAAACGGAACGGGAACCAGGAATTGGAAATTAAGGGCAAAGGGCAGCGTTATGCTACGATTTCATCACAAAATTTCGAGAATCCTAGCCTCTTTCGCAACTCTTCACGCCCATTTTCATCCATGCTGCTGGTATTTTTTCGCAGAAAAAAGTGAGCAAAACCCCACTCTTCGACTGCTGTCCTTCTGTTCCTCAACTAACACTTTTACGACTCATTAAAGGATTTCTCTTCTCATTTTCATTCTATTGCAGATCGGAAATTCTGCCATCCGCTCCACGAAGAACTACACCGCCTACGGGCGCCATAGTTGCTGCAAGCGGAGACGAAAAGCGAAGAGATTCCCAGCCGTTGTTTACAGTCATGGCTAGCTTTCTCGATTTTCTGCAGGTCAACAAACACAAGGTTAGAATTGGAGAATCTACAGAAATCGGCAAAAGTTTTGATGATTTTCCCAAGTTATACATTTAATTTTTGATCGTATTTCCAAAAGTTTATGTTAACTTTCTCAGGTTACAACATTGTTTGCAGACATTTCGACCGAAAAAGAAGTTTCCACAAGGCACTCTTCGCTACAGTCTTCACAAACAAGCCGAAGCTACACTGCATTCAGGAGTGGACCTTCGTCATGCGGTCAAATTGCCTCCTAGTGAAAATTTCGATGATTGGCTAGCGGTGCATAGTAAGTAGATTTCTAGTTTCACATTCGATTCGTTTTGTTTTTCAGCCGTGGACTTCTTCAATCGTATCAATTTGATGTACGGTACGATTTCAGATGTTTGCACTCGAGAATCGTGTCCAACAATGTGTGGAGGTTCTCGTTATGAATACTTGTGGCAAGATGGACTGGAATACAAGAAACCCACAAGACTCCCAGCTCCTCAGTATATGCAGGTTTGTTTTTGTGTTTGAAACCTGATATGTGTATTTCTATTTGCATGCTTTCCTCCTTCTCTTCAATTGTATGGTTTTGTAAACGGATACACATCATGAGATAAGTTATTTCAGCTGCTAATGGATTGGATTGAAGTTCGCATCAATGATGAGAGCATATTTCCATCAAGCACCAGTCAGTTGAATCCAAGTAAAACGGCAAAAATAATTGACAGTTGATTTGCAGATGTGTCATTCCCAAAAGATTTCCGTCAAATCTGCAAGAAAATTTTGACTCGTCTTTTCCGTGTTTTCGTCCACGTCTACATTCATCACTTCGATCGGATCCGAGAATTGGGTGCTGAACCACACGCAAATACTCTTTACAAACATTTTTACTTCTTCGTCACAGAGTATGGAATGGTTTCTACTAAAGAATTGGAAGCTTTGGTGAGTTTTCATATAAGTTAAATTTGAAAAAATCCTCATTTTTTCAGAAGGACATGACCGAACGTCTTTTGGAACCATCGAATCGTCGTGCTCCAATTCCTTCTGCAAATGCTTTCCGTCAATGAACTCTTCATGATATTGCTGTCGTATCCGTTCTCTCCCAAAAATCCCAGTCATTCTCGGTTGTGAAGAATCAATAATTTTATGAACGTAATTTTTTTCTTTATGAACGTAATTTTTTTCTCTCACTTCTATTATCGGAATAAAAAAGTTCCGACATTTTTTTACCGACGCGCAAGAGTCGCGGTACTGGTAGATCAGAAACGCCCACTCATCATAAACATTTCTTCTGCAAAATCAGGGCACGGTTTCATTGAATTCGCGGGTGAAGTTTTGTTTAAAAATACCACTTTTTAAAAAAAATTTGACCTATTTCCCTTAAAATTTCATTTCCACCATGAAGTTTGAGGAAAAAAGATCAAATTTTAAAGGAAATAGGTCAAATTTTATTTAAAAAGTGGTATTTTTTAACAAAACTTCACCCGCGAATTCAATGAAACCGTGCCCTGATTTTGCAGAAGAAATGTTTATGATGAGTGGGCGTTTCTGATCTACCAGTGCCGCCACTCTTGCGCGTCGGTAAAAAATGTCGGAACTTTTTTATTCCGATAATATTCTCATTAAATTGTCTAATATAACCGTAATCAGACCAAATCTCTTTTCTACTTGCCTTCACCTCTCGTTCTTTGTATTTGTTATACAAATCTTTCCTACAACCAACCAGAGTATTATGATTCATTTCTCTTAAGTACAATAAAGATCTTTATTGTAACTACTCGTTCGAAGACACTGGTGGAGATAATATTTGTTGAATTCTTGGAGCCAAATCCACTTCTGAACGCAGAAACCATTTCGCGACAAGACGAGAGAGGGCCAAATGAAGTGGGCGTGGCATTTCACGAATACATTTGAGAAGAAACCAGAATGTAGGAGACCAATCCTAGAAATTTCGAGCGTGGCAAACAGATTAAAGATATGATTGAAATCATACTTGTCAAATCACGGGCCGGCCCGGGCCGGGCCCGCTGAAAATTTCAGGGCCCGGGCCGGCCCGCAGGGCCCGGAACCAAAAAATTATTTTTGAAAAATAGAATTGAAAGTCTTGGAAATTAAATTTTTTCTTCGGTCTGTACTAAATCAAGGTCGGGGGATTCGATTAGACTACTTTCAGAAGCCTCCAGCAAGTTCTTGATCCTGATTCTGATCATCGGCTGATCATCACAGAGACTTTGAGAGGCTCAAAGTTTATAGTGACAAAATAACTTATTCTGACAATTTCCGTTTGCACTTGTTGTCTTTTTATAATTTCTAATCAATAATATGTTTGCCATAAAGTAGTAAACGAAAAAACAATGGGAAAACGACGAAAATTTTTTTTCAATATTTTGACGGGCCGAACGGGCCGGGCCGGAAGATTTTTTTAGCGGGCCCGGCCCGGCCCGGCCCGTGACAAGTATGATTGAAATACCTTTTCAGCTTGATCCCAACTGTGTAAAACAGCATAAATTTCTTCTTTATGAGTCAATTGATGAAATGTGGAATGGAAGAATAAATCAAGAAGACGTAGAATATCACGGAAATCTTCGTTCTGAAAATTATCAGTTATTTCAGAAAACAAAAAAAAACGAACCTGAAGTTGTCTATGGATTGTTGATATTGTCAACCCATTTTTCACTTGATCCGAATACCAAAATTGTGTTTTTTCGTGTCCTTCGTCATTGAGTTGGGCATCAAGAAGTTGTTCGTCGAGGGACTTGTTCTCTGGTAACGGATTGCCACATCGAATTGTCAATCGATAATCATCTTCGATTTCAAAACTCACAGAAGAATACATCTTTTGAAGTGTGATTCTCATAGCAGTATAAACAATCTGGAATTGAAATTTGAAATGAATTCAGAAGAGATGCAGTTACCTTCGGAACTTTCCCATAAAGTCTTGATTCAGGTTTACATAGAAATTTCTGATTGTAACTGACATATTCTGAAATGAGCATCATCTTCTGTTTCGGGATGATCATTCCTCCATTATTTCTTATCAATAGCTGAAAGTTTCAAAATAATTTCTTCTCAGCAATTCCCCTGAATCTTACTCTGAATTTATGCAAAGTTTCCACTTGTTCTTTACTCTGAACTGCTTTCGCCCTTCGACTTCTTACTGTATCCACAGCTTGACTAGGTGACATTCCCAATGCAAACATCATCCATCCAGCTATAACCATTCCAGTTCTTCCGTGTCCCGCATGACAATGAACTGCTATTTTTCCCAATGTCAAAGCGAAATCCACGACTTTTACTATATCCAGTAGTCGAGTGGGCGTGCATGCTTGGAAATCCGGAAGTGGAAAATTGAAGTGATACACTGAAATAATTTCGTGGTGTTTTCTTCAATTCCCGACAGAATTCCGTCGAAAGACTCACTTCCACCATGCATTAATTTCTCAGGATCATAGCTAAATCCACTTGAGAGATTACCGTTTCCACAGAATGAATGCTCACCACTCTCTTGAAGATTTATAACAGACACGATGTGATTTCTATAGAAATGAAAAGGAAAGAGATTCACACATTTGTTATTCAACGTACGTTTTGAATTTCTCAATTATGTCCAACTTCTCAAAATGTTCAACTTGTAGACGTGCCATTGCGAGAATATCCGAAGTTATCCACGTGGAATACAATCCATCGATAGCTTGAATTTCAGATTGTCCAGTCACAACGACACAGAATCTACATCGAGGACCACTACAATACAATCGACATTTTTTATCTCCAGGAGTCAAACTGAGAATACCAGTACGTATAGATGAATACGTGGCAGATGCTGAAATTTTCATTTTTTGAATTATCATGAATGAAAGATTACCTTTTTCATCATCTTCCAACTGATAGTCATTATTTTCACTGAAAAACCACAACTTGGGCATTTCGAATACACAACTATATTCTTCTTCTTCTGGTCAATTCAAGAGACGACGTCTTCCTCTTTTTCATTTTATCTAAGAAAAAGACTTCATAGAAATATGGGCGGAGGGAAGAGTATGTTAGTGTGTTTGAGCATGTCAGGCAGAAAAAAAGAAGAGAGTATCTATGGCAACGCTTCAAGAAAAATAGAGTCGACGGGAGCAATTCTCGAGAGAGAGACACACGTTTTTCGTCGCCAACAACTTCCGGTGAACATCCACTTTATTTCTAGCCGGATGGGTTTTTATGTGAATGTTTTTTTGAGTGTTACGTCATGGATTGGGTCAGAAAATAAGAGAAGAGCATAGGTTGAAATGGGAAAAATTCAAGATACACTATCTTATGAGATGAAAAGCTAAGAATTATGAAACACTAAAGTTAAAGAAAATGTCTAAAACTTTATTTCCGATTGAAATTCATAGTCTTGGTATACTAAAAAAGTTCAAAATATCCGTTCTTCTAGACAACTGATTTCTTATACTGTTCAATGAAGGCGTCATGAGCTTCTTGAACTCCAGCTTCCTCCATTAATTTCTTTTTTCGAAAATAGTTGAGAATCACTTGATGAACGAAAAGATATTGAGCGTCAGTCTGAAAATTATACAATTATTCTGATATTTTTTATTCTTTATAATCCAATTTAACCTGAATTGAGTTGTTTCTCTGCTCACGAATCTTGACCAAAATCTTGTCTCCATCTTCAATTGACTGCCCTGAAATTAGCTGATCCATCACGTATTCCAACATCACAACTGATCCAGTTCGACCGATTCCAGCAGAACAATGAACTACGATTGGTCCTCTGAAAATGGTAAAAATTTATAATGTAGGGAGAGAATGTCCTACTTTGAAGGTCTAGCTTGATCAAGTAACTCGAGAATAGCCATATCAGCAGCTGGAACTCCACGATCCGGCCAATCATTCCAGTGATAGTGAATAGTTTTCAATGAATTCCCACCAGGTCCTTCAATCAAAACCTCTGATGCTATAACTTTGGCTTTCGCATCGGGTGCTCTGAACTGGAATTGACTGGAGGATTCCAACTTGACCGTTATCTTCTGCCCTCCTTCTTCAAACTCCAGCACATCTTTTTTCTTGTTCGGATAGTACTCATAACACTTTTTTGATCCTTTTTCAGTCAGATTGCACAACATAAAAATGAATTCAACCCTCTCCTGAAGACACATATACCAGAAATCGGCACAAGTCTTTTCCAGTGGTGCTTGAGTACAAATGAAACGTTGGGGATTGGTTGGAACGGCCACATAATTCGCATGAATGTATTCATGTGGCCATGGAGAATTCAGTTTTACACGATTATTGTCAAGGCATCCGACGTCTTTGTATCGATTTTTCCCATTCTCTTGAGCGTTTTTAAATGCTTTCATTTTTTCGAAATCGTTATAACGCTTCATGGTTGAAAACTCAGCACGAAGACCTTGCGGCATTTTCTCAAGAGTTCTAGCCACGAATTTCAGTATCTGTTTCTTCTGTTGTTTCCTCTCAATAGTTGTTGGCTCATCGAGTACAGTCGACTTCTGACTACGTTCAGTAATTGCCGAGCGAGGTTTCTTTGATCGTTCTGTAGTAGAAAGGGAATATATATTATATGAGTGAAGACCAGAGACTCACTTATTTTGGACATTTCCAATCGCTTCGAAAGCTGTCAAAAATCGAGAACTGCCGATGTATGATTGTTCAGAATTAAAGAATAAACAGAATCCCAATAGATTTGAATTGATAAGAAAAGTGGGCGGAGCTGATACGTGAACTTATGAATTAACAAGTTCCACGGAAAAAATTATTGTCTAAGGGACATTCAAGATTTTTCGAAAGAGATTTTTTCAATATTTTTTTCAAATTTAGAGGCAGGGATTCATTTATAGATACAATGGGAATGAATAATCAGAAAAATGTATTCAGCCCATCAGTCAAACTGTGAATCTTCCAGAATAAGTCTTCCTGCTAGAAGAACTTCAACATTTTCGTCATCATCCACGTGAACATCATCCAAATTGACTCCTTTTGATTCTGGCTGGAAGAAATTATTCTGTTATTAGAAAATATGTATTCCCGAAACACTTACCAAGAAGAAATACGAAATTAACAAGTTAATAACTCCCAAAAGCAAAACAGTTGTGTTAACTGAATACGGCCACCACGCGTTAGCGTGAATCAGAATCGGAGCCAGAATTTTCCCGATACGAGCAAAAAGAGAACATGAACCAGTAGCACTTGCTCTCGATGAAGTCTCCATTAATTCAATTGCACAAAGATAACACGCATCCCACGTGTATTCGATGAAAACTGTTCCGAATAGATAGACAATAAGGACTCCTGTGCTCTGAATGATTTTAAAATGAGTTCTAATTTTCATATCTTATTTTCGGATACTTACATGGTAATCCTTTGCCATGAAACAAGTCAAAACAGTGATGCAAATCAATGATCCAATGAGAGATCCTTGGTGTAAAGTTCTTCTTTTGAAACTGGAAAAATGAGTATCTACCAGAAGAAGCAACATTTTAGAGAAGACAAGTAGAACTCCAAAGCATAGTTGATTCAAGTAGAGATCTCCTGCTAAGTTTCCAGAGTTAAGATCCATTGCTGTACTACAAATAGCAATAATGAACCACATTGACCACAATATTCGAAGTTTCTTGAACATTCCCCTCGTCTTTAATGTTTCTTTTAATGTTTTCGGACGGAGAGTTTTGTGTTCCACTGGAGTATATGGGACACCAGCGACTTTTGTAATGTGAATTTCACTTTGAGTCATTCTCGCTTTGAATCCTTTGCTGTGTAGCCAAATTGGAGATTCAGGCAGCACAAAAATCACAAGAATAAGAGCAGGAATCAGAGAAATTGCAGCTGTAAAGGAGGCAAATCTCCATTCACGAGTTAAATAACATAATATTGTTAATCCAATTCTGCTCCATCCCCAATTGAAGAATCCACGTAAAACCATTCGTTGTTGTGGAAGAATTACTTCCATTATCCATGCACAGAGAACGACGATTGTTCCACCGATGGAGAGGCCAACACAGAATCTGAAACAGAATATACCGTAAATACTGTATTATAACGGCACCTGTAATATAACGGCACCTGTATTATAACGGCACCCCATCAATACTCAGAATTCATGAATATCAATATACCGGTGTTTTTTCTTGTTTCTGGTTAGAAGGAGCGTGATTGATAACGTCTTGATCAGCCGATAGAACTCCCAAAAAAAGTTTTTCTGGTAAATTTTAATAAGTTTTTAAAACCTCAAAATTTCTCTGGGAGGCAGTTGAAAAATATAACGGCATGCCGTTATAATACAGTATTTACGGTATTTCTCAAGTTCACTTATGAAACTAACCTTAATGCAAATAAAATAGTCACATTCGGGGCAAGTCCACTGGCAAAAGTAGAACAAATTCCATTTGATAAAACAAAAATTCCAACAGGTTTCCTTCCAAATCTATCTGATAGATATCCGAAAAGTAATGTTCTGATAAGAACTCCAAAATATTGAATTTGAGTGAAAAATGATTGATTGAAAGATGAAGAGCCACAGATCCAATCAAATCTGGAGCAATTAAAAATCTTTTTTATTCTACAATAAAAATAAAACTCACTCGATAGCAGCCGAATAATACGCTGGATCCACAAACATCAACTTA
Source organism: Caenorhabditis remanei (assembly GCF_010183535.1). Lineage (NCBI taxonomy): Eukaryota > Metazoa > Nematoda > Chromadorea > Rhabditida > Rhabditidae > Caenorhabditis > Caenorhabditis remanei. The sequence continues at coordinate 14,028,668 of NC_071331.1, forward strand.
TTCTTCGGGCACGAAGAATACACTTTACAGTCTTTTGTTGGCTGCGAATCATTCCCGCATTTCCATTTCGGAACATGATTCGAATAGATTCCGAAAATATTCTGACTCCCGAAGAAGTTAGCAAATTGCCAAGTTATAAAAGCGAAAATATGGAAACGGTTAACATCATACCACATAACTGGCAATTTAAAAGAACTTATTACGTAATAAATAGTCAGTTGATCACCTGTCATATCTAATCATCGTCTTACTTTTTCTCACTAAACTGTGATAACTAATTGAATTCTCGTATCTCTTCTATTTCTGTTTTTTTCAACAATCGAAACCAATAAACTTGAATTTTATTTATTTTAATAAAAATAAAATTCTTCTAGTCACAATTATTCTCTAACTTTCTGCACCATCGCTTCAGTTTCTTCTAGAGTTTTGGAATCATTCGATGGAGTATCATCCACATGAACATCATCCAAATTCACACCTTTTGATTCTTGCTGCAAATTATTCAAGTCGTTAAGTTTAAAAAATTCAAAAAACATACCAAAAAGAAGTAAGAAATGAGAAGATTGGATGTTCCCAAAACCATTACAGTAGCATTGACCGAGTACGGCCACCACTGATTGGAATGAGTTAACATTGGAGCCAGAATCATTCCGACTCGAGCAGATAATGAGCAGGATCCAGTTGCACTGGCTCTTGAGGGAGTCTCCATTAATTCAATTGCACAAAGATAACAAGCATCCCACGTGTATTCTAAGAATGCAGTTCCAATGAGATAAGTTATCAATACAGCAATTCCCTAAAATACCGATACTTTTAGCTAGGAAAATCAATAAGGACTAACATGATAATCTGATGCAGTGTAGAATGTCATTATGATTACACAAATAAGAGTTCCAATTAGAGATCCTTGATGCAGAGTTCTTCTTTTAAAATTTGGAAAATTAGTGTCCACAAATAGAAGTAGCATTTTAGAGAAGACAAGTAGAACTCCAAAGCATAATTGATTCAAATATAGATCTCCAGCCAATGTTCCTGAATTCAGATCAATTGCACCTCCACAAATTGCCACAATGAACCACATTGACCACAAAACGAGCAACTTCTTGAACATTCCTTTTGTTCTCAAAGTCTCAATTAATCCTTTCGGACGAAGAAGTTTATGTTCAACAGGAGTATATGGGACACCAGCGACTTTTGCAATGTGAATTTCACTCAGAATCATTCTCGATTTGAATCCTTTGCTGTGTAACCAAACTGGACTTTCAGGAATCACGAAGATGACAAGAAGAAGAGCAGGAATCAGAGAAATTGCAGTTGTAAAGGAGGCAAGTCTCCATTCACGAGTAAAGTAACAAACTGCAGTCAATGCGATTCTAGTCCATCCCCAATTGAAGAATCCACGTAAAACCATACGTTGTTGTGGAAGAATTACTTCCATTATCCATGCACAGAGAACTACGAGCATGCCTCCGATAGATAAACCAACGAAGAATCTGAAAGTTCTTTGAATTTTTTAGAATTCACAGGAGTGATACCTCAATGCAAATAATACAGTCACATTCGGGGCAAGTCCACTTGCAAAAGTAGAACAAATTCCATTAGAAACCACCAGAATTCCAATTGGTTTTCTTCCAAATCTATCAGATAATGAACCAAAAAGTAATGTTCCGATTAAGAGGCCACCGAACTGAATTTGTGAGAAAAATGACTGATAAAATGCAGATGATCCACATATCCAATCGAATCTAATAGGAATAATTTCAGAAAATGTTCATTTCAAATTGAGAGAAACTTACTCTATTGCTGCCGAATCAAATGCTGGATCCACGAAAATCAACTTGTTTTTCGGGCACGAAATATACACTTTACAGTCCTTTGTTGGCTGTGAATCATTTCCGCACTTCCATTTCGGAACATGATTCGAATAGATTCCAAAAATATTCTGACCTGCGAAATAGTTGGCAAATTGCCAAGTGATGAAAGCGAGAACATGAAATCGATTTATATCATACAGCATAGTTCGCAGACTAAAATGAAGATTTATCACAAAAAATGGACGACTTCAACTACTGTCACAATTCATTCTCGTCTTCTCTCCCTGATCTATGATAACTTCCTGCGCCCTCTTTGGGTTCAAAGGACCAAGGTTTTGTCATCAGCAGAACAATTAACAAAATGATTTATAGTTTTATACTTCTGCAAGTGTCAAAATGAACTAAAATTATTTATTGAATTCAGAAAACTCGTAATACGTCGGAGACTAATTGAGCAGTATTAAAATGACTAGATTTTCATAATTTATCTACAAATCGGAACTAGACTTGTGCATTGGCATGTAATCAATCTTCTGTAGTTCATCTAAATGAGCAGCTTGCTTGGTGAGCTCTGGGTAGTCGGTTAGGATTGGAATGTGAAGGGTTTTGAGCATCCAGTGCATTTCAGCCATATCGTTTACTGTCCACACGGCAACACGCATTCCACGTCTCTTCTGATCAAGAATCAAGGCTCTGAAAATCGATTCGTACGTTTCATATTTTAAGAATTATAGTCTCACTGTGAAATATCCAAATTATTGGTTAGAAGAAGATCAGCACCAAGATACCATGGAGTCACTCTTTTCAATAACCAAACATGAGCGACATCTATTAATTCAAAAAGCGTTTGCTTCGGCCCTGAATATCTTTGACGAAGGTTTTCAATATCGTGGTAAGACCAGAACTTGAGACGCCACGTCAATCCAGTAAGTATACGTTGATCTCCTCTCTTGATACGATAGACAACCCATGGGAAGAAACTACAAACGATAGCTTTGTCGTATAGATTGTATTTTGAGAAAAGGTTTGCGATTTGATCAACGAGCTCATTATCCGAATCTTTAACATCAAATAGCATCCGAGTGTTGTTCTCAACTGCCCAATTCACAACATCTTCCATATCAGGAACTCTTTCACGAGCTACTGCTTCAAAACGACTGTGATCTCTGAAATCTAAACATTTAATTGATACATAATAGGAACACGATTACCCTGGAGCAGTTCTGATGAAAGTCGCTGAAATATTACAACGGTCGAGTTCAGCACGAGTTTTATTTCTGATCGGTCCAGTCATATCTGTAGTTCTATCCAAGTCATCATCATGCATCAATACAGCTCTTCCGTCTTTTGTCAACGCCACATCGAATTCAATTAGATCAGCTCCGTCTTTCTTCGCTTGTGCAAACCCGGCCATACTGTTTTCAGGGAAACTCTTCGGTGCTCCACGGTGGCCTCCGATTCTGAATCCAGAGAAGAACGTTTCCACCTAAAATAATATTCATTTTGTGCAAGATGAATTTAAAAAAAACTTACATCTGAACTCGAGCATTTCTCATTTTTTGTAGTGTATGCGAAGACAAAAAGAGAAAGTGGAATGAGCAGAAGTCCTGGAGGATAGATGACGTAAATTGCAGCAATAACGGCAATCGAAACTCCAAGAATTTTCGATGCCGACTCTTCTAAACTGAATCCGGCCATCCTTTGGAATTCGGATAATTACCTGCAAATTACATCACATTATTTCGGCGGAAAATTAGTTTGCGAAGGCCCGGAACATATGAAGAGACAAAAATTTCACAAAAGCTTTCAATTAAAATGCTATTTCGATTGAGAATAGCGTGAAAAGTCGAAATTAATAAATGATAAATGTGTTAACCTTCAATTTTCTTATCGTTACAATCATAAAACGGTGTGCGATAAGTCTAAAAATGTTGTAAAAAAGGAAATGGAGAAATTGTGAAGAGTCGACGAAAAGAGAACAAGGAAGTGAAGAGACGCAGACATTGAGAGAGTAGAAAGAACATAAATGCAGAGAACGAACAGAGAAACATTCGATTTGTAGGATACATATTCTGATGTAGAGGGAGCATTGTTCTTTTGAAAAAATAATTCAAATAATCATTGAACGGATCGAGTATCAAAAAACAAAACAAAGTATTCGCAGAAACTATTTGCCGACTGACAGTATCCTACAAATGATTGGGTTTATGCATAATCCGTGAAACGAATTCCAGAAATATTTGAAAAGAGTCCTCTTCTAAGATACAATTTTTATTTCAGAAGTATTCAAAAATACATCACTGATGTTGTTACAGACATTAAATGTTTTCATCCCCAGAATACATCCGAACTTAAAATTTGATCATCCTTCTGGAGATGCAACGTGGATTAGGTTAGAATGAGCGAGCAAAACAAAAAGAGTCAACATTTCGTTGTGTTCATCCATATTTCTTTATTTGGTATGTTCCATGTTCAATTTATCCCTTGAGAATATAAGAGGACAACACCTCCTCTCTCCGCTTCTTTTCGCTCTATTTCTTGTTCCGACCACCAACTCTTCTAGCTTTTTCCTCTCAAATGATCCAAAACACGAAGCTTTTTGGACCATTGAAAGCAACTAGTTACGTGCAAAGTACTCTTCTCATCATTATTCACCTAATTTATATGAAACCTTTTCCCCTAGTTTCATCTTCATTCCTTATTACTCATTCATTCTCGGGGCCACTATTTCACTTTTTCTCCCACTTTTCTTGTCGACTTTTTCTCAGTCAGGTCCTCGGAATGATGAATTGGGTTTCGTCTTTCAAAAAAAGAACAGTTGTTTTGAGTTGAATGGGGAAACGAAAATAGTGTTGAAGAGATAAGAATCGAGGTGACAAGTGAAAATGTTATCACTTGTTTATTTGAGATTTCTGGATTGATCTTGTTGATTTAGTGTCAATTTGTGATTTTCGGCAGGAATATATCAATTTGCTTGCTCTTTATATCTACTTTGACTTCTACTCTTTCTTCCGAAAATGTTGCTAATTATCAAATGAATTATATCTAAGTGTGATAAATAATTAATGATTCATGTGACAAACCTCCCAGCTCTATCTCGTCTGGAAGTAAATTTTCAGAATAGATTGTTTCACTTTTTCTCTCCACGAATCTCTGATATTTGTCAAAAATGGGTCTTTTTGAACTTTAAAAATGAATTGATCATTGAATGTTTCCACTCAAGATTCCTAGAATTTCTTTATTAAACTTTCTCCCTTCTCTCATAGAACATGCAACTTTTGTTCTTATTCTCTTTGTTCTAGTTCATTCTCTTAACCGTTCATTGATTGAGGAGACATAAATCAAAAATATAACTATTCAGATTTACAACTCTTTCTATCTCAAGCCTTCGTGCATTTTCCCAAAAAGAAACTCTTTCCTGTCCGTATTTACCCACCCGAGTAAACTCTAATAAAGCCATTTCCCCGCTGGCCCATTCCGTCGTATAAATACTTCAGTCTCTGACCTAAAAAAAGGAAGTATTTGTATGACACCCACTAAAGAATGTACAATTCTTTTATACATGTTAATTGTTTCCAGCTTTATTCAATTATCTAATGAGGGAGAAGAAGTGTAAAATGTGCCCACCCACTTCCAGAAATACCATAATCTTCTCCAAAATGAGCTACGTTCGGTTCTCCAATACCGAAGTTGTACTTATCCGTTTTAGCTGTTTGATTTTAACATCTTTTCACATAGTTGGTCACGTACTAGACTAATTATCAGTATACTTTAAATTTTGAATCTAAATGCAAATTTCTGTGACGTTGAAACGCTTTCTCTACTGTTATATTCTGGGCAAGTCACTTTGCTGATCTTTTAATTTCACAAATAGTTAGTTTTCATTTGAAGGATTTTTCCTTCTCACGTTTTTGATGAATCTGCAATATTGTATAGCTACCTTGCTATCGGAGAGAGAGACGATATCTGCATGCAGTTTGATGAATCTGCATATATTTGACTACACTTTCCCAGTATCTTATTTTCTAAGAACATTTACAAGACAGGATCGGTCTACGAAAGAAAATCGAATTGAGCTCTGGCTCTCTGAGTTTTTTCGAATACTTTTTCTGTTCACTTGCACTTTGAACTTTTCCCTTCTTCGATAACAATACTTTTGACATGAGATGAGATGAATACCTTCAACGACTTTCATTCTTTTCCCCCAGAAAAAAGAAACAAAGCTCGGACAAAAAAGTCCTTTTAATTAGATGATCTTCGACGTTGTTTCTGGTTTCATGATCTAATTCAACGGAGAAACAACTAGCAGTCTACTGTAGTTCTAATTCCCGTCTTGATAATTGAATTCTCGCCTGATTTTAAACTTTTATTCTGGCTGGATCGAAATATCAAAGTTTGTTTGGTGGTCATCCGAATCGAGGGACACCGTTTATTGCATTCTAACATCACATTCTGAACGGAGCTGTTTATCCGTACCCTTCCCACTTTATCAGCTCGATAATGTTCTTATTTGCAATGGTCGAAAACAAGTGATCAGCATCAAAAATATTATTTTAAAAAGTCGGAATGTTTTTATCATTTCCACCTGCTCCTGCCATCTCAAAACGAGTTCTAAATTCATCTTAAATTCAATTTTGCGGGCAAGAATCAACTTCTTTTTGTAGTTTGATATATTCGAAAACTTTGAATCATAACACAGCCTTGCAACTGGAATTCTGATTCTAAGAATCAGGCAAAGTTTCACTGAAAATGTTAAATTTGTTTTCAGCTGCCCTCTGTTGAAAATTTGATTAGAAACTCTAACGGACTTTAGTATTAAGTACTTTTAAGGAAATTGAGGATCAAAGATTAGCCAGTGGAATTTGAATTTAGAACCGTTTCCTTTGGTTGAAGCCCAGTTAATTTCTGTGAAAAAATAAAACTAGAATGTGCTTTAACCTCAGCCGTTCGACTGTGCCTTTTCTCATACTTCCTTATTTGTGTTTCAAGTGCCATCTCTCTCTTTTCATCTTCTTTTTTCTTTTCTTTTTCTCAAATCATTTTTCTTGAGATTTAGATATCAGTTCCATTTAAACCACCTTTATTCCCAATTCTTCCTAACGTCATCCTCATTTTCAGAACCCTCCTACATACATTTCTTCTTCCTCATCATTTCATTTCACTCCTTTTTCTGCAACATACTGATGAGTGACCCTTCACTGCCATCTGAATTATTAATTCTACCGACCTGAATATTGCAAAGTGACACTCTCAAATTTTGTCGAGACTAGCGAATTCTAGACTTTTTGTGACACGAATACCCCACGTGATCACTGTGTTACAGGTGATAAAAGTTGAAGTTTGTGTTGCTCTTGAATGAAATGTCGATTCTTTTACGTTTTGACTTCTGGTCCTTTATGACGTTGATGGAAATTTTAGGTCTTTTGAAATGCTATTTAAGGACAACGACTAAACGATTTCAGATGTTATTGATTCAAAAAACATTTCAGATTATTCATGATGAATATCCTCATACTTATTGAATCCTATGGAAATCATCGATTAAAATTGAAGGAATAGTTCAGGATTTGCAAATAGCATAAAAGAGACCTAGTTTTTTTTTTCAATAGAATTCTTTCATAAGGTGCACAGAATATGAACCTGTTCGTTCACTATAAAAGACTGAATACCATTCCTTTCAACTCATTTTTCTCATAAACTGTGATCATCTGAATCAACGAATAAAAACTACAATTTCCTCAGTACTCGATTAGTCTGTGATCTTTTTCCAATAAGGTTTCTTATTCTCTTCTTCCAGTTTATTTGCAATTGCTCCATGAGCATCATGATGTTTCACACCATTTGATAAATATGCCCTCCTTCTGTGCACCAACCACGTCATCCGTCCACTCTAAAATAAACATATTCAAAACATCGGAGATACACTTTTTCAAGGGTAACAACTTCTTCGTCTTGCCCGAGTTGTTTTGTCGTATTTCTCCACCCTCGATCATTTCTGAAATCTTAGTTACAAATGCATTCGATTGTTTATTATCTAGAATCTTCATATTTTCAGTACATAAAGTTGTACAGTAGTCTATGTGTCCTCAGTTTTTGGAAGAACCTTTGGGATGTTTCGAGAGTGCTTGAGACCTTTGATTTATGTTGTACCTTCCACAAAATATTTGATCAAACTAACGTCTCCCAACTCTTGAGACTTACTTCCCTGGCCATATTCATAATTTTCCGTATTCCAGGAACCCATATAAATTTCACTTTTTCTTCCATTTCGTCTGGTCCTTTCTCTGAAATAATAAATACTGCCTCAGGTACATCCGTTTTATTTTTCATCTCAGATTACTTTCTGGAAACTCTCCGTTTTCCTCTCTTCTCATTTCTCTCCAATTGGTTTTTCATTGCTGCTCACATAAATTATTTGTCTGAAAATGTGAGTGTGTTCCCTTCGAACACACGTGTACTACACATATGGGTCACCACAATAAATTCTCCCTTTTTCTTATTCCTTCTTTTTTTGCTTTTGTTTCAAAAAACGGATGTAGTTGCTTTTATTAACTAATTCCTTTCAGACTAATTGTTCAATTGTCAGCCAGTTTTATGAAAAACTGAGTTTATTTTTCTTTCCTTTTTTCTTACCACTCAATTTCAAAAAGCGGAAACATGACCAAAATCCAAGTCTGCGTAAGTCTCGTTTTTCTCTCCTCATCCACTCTTGTTTCCGGATACCATCCCTAATTAAGTTCTGTTTGTTCGAGTGGAAAAACTGAAATCAAGAGGTTTTACACTTGAATGCGTCAGTGTTTGATACAAAACGAAAAATACAATTTGTACTTGTCACTTTTAGATCTCACTCGCTGATTACTGTAGGTTTTGCAGAGAAATGCACTTAAGCTAGTTCAAAGAACCATCATTAGGAGGAACTGAAACTTCTTTGTCTTCTATTTTTATGCTCTTCTGTACTTCAACCTTCGCACTCCAGAAAATTTGAATGTATGTCCGAAATATCCAACTTTTTCCAATATGCAAAATAAGTTTATTCCATTTTTACACTTTCGGAACATTCTTCAGTTTGTTCCTTGTTCTTTTTCTCTCCTCATTTTTCTCAATTGTTTACATCTACCGTACCCTGTCCAGACGAACTAATTGTGTGTATTCCAATTCGATTCTGAGATTCTCAGAAAGCAAAACGTGACAATTAAAAAAAAGAGTTACTTTCGAAAATTCATATTTTCAGCTCAGTGGATTATCATTATAATCTATTTTATTGAGGGTGGTGTATCAGGTATATTTATGACAAATTTGTGAGTGGATTACCTATTAATCCAAATCAAACCTCGTTTCTTTTGAGTTTTTGACCTACATTCTCAGATCAGAATAAACTTTTCTCGGTTGGTTTAACCATTGAATTCAATTTATGATGTCTATTTCTTTCGATGCTTCTCGAGAACTTTCACTTTTTGTGTATTGATTGTACTGGACAAAAAACTGAGAAATTTCTGAGTTTTTTTCGTTTTATTAAGTGTCTTGCTGAATTTTTGGGTTACGGTAGTCTCAGATTAGTTGTCTATCATAAAGGGTTCCGGACCATGTTCTACTAAACTAACTACCATCAGACTCGACCCACAGAGTGTGAAACTAAACATTTTGCTCGAAGCTACAGTAACCCTCTTTAGTCTCTTTTAACCTACACTTCTTCTGATTTCTGATGATCTTTTTTCTTCTCGATTCCCCCCTTTGAAATTCGAAACTCGTACCGAATGTTCTTTTTTTTCTTCTGTTCAAACCTCTCTTCAAATTCTAAAATTTCCAATGTAAAGCTCTGATTTCTGTGTTTTTCACTCTATCCGATTTCAAGTTCTTCTCTGTCTTATGACGTGTTCAGTTTCTCTGCAAGAGAAAGAATAGAAGTGATGTCTGAAGAAGGTCTTCCCGTCCTGGCAACAAAGAAGAACCTCCAAAGACGTGAGAGGTTTCTCTCTTTGCACCAGTTACTCACTTTTCCTTTCTTAAATTCCTTCCCAATCTAACTCGCTTACTATTAGTTCTTTTTCTTCTTTTTGCACTAACGGAACAATTCGTTATTGTCCTTCCCCCACATCTCCACTTCTTACTCACTTTTTCGTTGGACCGAAACCAAAGGAAAAGGAGTTTCAGAAATCAGTCAACACACTTTGTCATCTTCAGAGAGATAGAAAAAGCTCCATCTTTCTGCTTCCATTTTTATTATGTATGTTTTTTTTTCGTCGCCTTCTTTTTCCGGTTTTCCAGCAAGTGAGAAAACGAACGGCCGAACAGAAAACACTTAGGACCAATTGGTCTCCTTCTCCTCATCCATCTCTAGTGTTATTCTTTCAGTTGACAATCTAAATCACAAACAGACATTTCATGTGGACAGGAGACATAAATGATTAATTTCATTTCTCTTCCCATCAGCTCTTCTCGATACTCTTTTATTTTCTCTTTCTACTCTACCTAGATCATGTTATCAACTCTTTCTATTTCTGATTGTCTCGTAAATACAAGCATAGCTTTAGAAGCATACGGTAGTCTCAAATGGTCATTCGGCTCTCTTTCGGAATAGGATCTTCCGACCATACACACCATTTGGGATCAGAACGTTTTTCATTTTTTTACCTCTCGGAGTGACTTAACTTTCAGAAACATAAGATTATTCATATACTTGTATGCTAGATACCTGAGAAAACTTGTTCATGTAAGATTTCTTTAAAATACTGTACAGACCACATCCCCAAACTCCAAAATATCTTTAAAGTATTCCTATTTCTGACAGAACATAATCCTTCCGTTGTCCCGAAAACATATGATTCTACGTACACGTCGTCTGAATTCACCTTCTAGTGCACCGGATGCCTCATAATTTGTGTTTATCTTACCAGAAACTGCCACATGAGTTGTGCACTTTCTTGTCCATCAATCCAGAACAAACTAGAAGAAAAAGAATTCATAGATGATGGACATGAATGAAAAAAGAAAAACAATCAGAAATAAACAAGTCACAACAATAGTTTTTTCCTTTCCAACTTGCACAAATTGCAATTAAAACTGAAATGTCTTCTCCTCAGATTTCGGATTCGTGGACTAAAATTGCTTAAATTATTATGACCTTTCGTTATGAAGGTAATAATACATTCGCCTTAAAATAGATTCTAATGTGCCCGGATCTTTAGAAAGAGACTATAGAATTTCTGTTTTGCAGAATAATTATTTTTCCAGAGCAAACGAAAAAGGTTTAAATGATCCGAACACTGATGCTTTTTCGTTATTCCATCCTAGACCAGCATCACAATTTTTTTCATTTTCCCATCAGAACCCATCAACTTTTCCCCCGTTATTCATCAAAACATTCCTGCTTGTCTCGGTATTTGTGTGTTGGTTCTCTGTTCCCACACTTTCTTGTTTTTGTTTTTATTCAAACTTTTTTCCCGTTTTTGACTGTAAATCCTCTTATCCCAGATAACTATCCCTGATAAGAGATGCAATACAGACTCATCTGAAAATCTGAAATTCTGATAATCCATATTCGTTATGAGCTCTGATCATTCCTTATAACAAGGGAGGTACATAAATGAGAGAGTGTGCTCTACTCTTCAAGTCAAAAAAAAGAAATCTGCGGTCATTTGTTTCTCATTCTGCTCTTTCACTTACTCGTCACCTCTTCTCAGTAGTAATTGGCATCATTTGTAGTGTGACCACACAATGTTTCTCCTTCTTTTTCCACTTTTTTTCTCCTTTTCGTCCTCACGCACTGATCCTCAAATAGATAACAACACTTCGGTGCTTTCTTTTTTTTCCCTCTGCCGAGCATCTAGTTCACTTCCGCTTTTATTTTGTTTCGTTTTGCATGGTTGTAGGAGATTCTAACTAGGTTAACAACGCGCACGGTAATGGAGGAAGAACTTTTGAAGATTCTCGGAGATTCTTTGAGCAAATTTTGATATAATTTTCGAGTTAGACTGTGGAATGAATCTTAGTGTTCAGAGACCGAAATAAACCCCGCTCATTATTAAATCAAAACTGATAAAATATTAATGGTTCCATATGTTTTCTGATATCGGAAAAACCAAAAGACATGTCTGACCTGTACTCGAAAACTAGTTCAATTAAAGTAAAAATAGTGAACTCTTGACATCTGAAAATTAAAATCAAAATGAAGGCGAAAGATCGGAAGACCTCCTTCTATAAAAAGAGAATGACTTCATAGAGTTCTCCCACTTTTTTTCTGCAAATGACTTCCTCGATTACGCCATTCGTCCATTCCATATGTTCATCACTTCTTTAAAGTTTTCATAAGTAGTTGTTTTTACCAGACTTTATTTCTTCTTCATTTCGTTTATTTTCCTCTTTGCTCATTGTGTTCACGTGTTTTTTACTTATTTTTGAACGGAAACTTCACAAAAAAGATCAAATTACGTCTTGATTTCCTTCTCATCTGGAACAGATATGTTTTGAAATCTTTATCTTTTTTGCTACCGGCTGAAAAGTGAAGAAGAAAGAAAAAGAAAAAGAAAAAGAAAAAAGATGCTGAATACACGAATCTCTTTTTTCTTGGACATTTCTTGACTTCTCCAATTCCGTACATCTGAAAACTCACCCTTGTTGACTCATATTCCATCAACTGCACAGAATCTAAACCAATGAAATAAAGAATCGAAATGATTTCATTCCGAGTACTTTTAACAGCTGAAATTCAACTCAAAAAAAAATTATTTCAATCCTAGTCTATAGTTTCTAGACAAACTTCCGCTTTTATATTCAGAATGAACTTCTAATTAGACATCCTTCTCCATTTTCTTTCCGTTGTCGTCATACATCGAAAGATCTTCTATTTTCAATTCTCCAATTTTCATTTATTTGTCTTTCTTCTATATTTTGTTTTCATTTGAGTAAAACTGCCAAAAATAAACGTCTCCTATTCCATTCTAAATATCGAATCACCAGAAATTTGATACCAGTTTGTGTAGGAACTCCAGACAAAAAGAGAAAGAAGAGCTGGAAGTGAAAGATTGATAGTTTTCGAGGGGAGAGGAATAAGTTTTATGTTTGTTGTAGATCTACCAAACTTCTCCAGAAAGATCTTGATTAACTTTTTTTTCCCTTTTTCCAAATGGAAGAAAAAGAAAAAAGAAGAGACGCGGAAAAACGTTTCAGTGTACTTTCATTAGTCAAGGAATCATTGGTTATGTATGAGTGCGTTGTTGAACTTTTTTCTCCGGATAATGAACATTCACACTTCTGATCACTTAGCTCGCTTCCAGACAAAAGTAAAAATAGAATGTAAATAAATCAGAGTTCATTTTCTATGATCTTTCAAAAAAGTTCTGAAACTAACAACAAAAACATAAAAGTTTCACCCAACAACTATGACAATAAGTTCTCGAAAGATGGCGTTTGCACCCACCTCCTTTGTCATTTTTCTCAGTCCTTTTTCAAAAATCAAAAATCTCAAAAAAACCTAATGTTCAGCACTTAAAACTAAACTCTTCCAGTTAAATATTTCTCTCACTACCTTCCGATTCTCTTCCATCACTTTTGAAGAATCACGTATTCTCATCACATCACCTCTATCTTAACTAACTCTTCTTCCTTTTTCTTTCCTTTTAATCCTAACTAACTCTATTCTTTCTTCAACTTTTTCCATTTCTTCCAAAAACTTTTTCCCTCACCTTTTGTCACAAAAGACCTATTGACCTGTCAATTGAAATAATTCACACACATTCTCCTCACCCTCATTTTCGAACTTTGTGCTGCAGACGTCTACGTGCACTCTTTCTTTTCGAACACTCTGTTTTATTGCTGAAATTGAAATTCTAGGTTTATGAATGGATAGCAACAACATCAGCTTAGTGGAGAATGTCTTCGATGATGCCGTTTCTGATGATTGTGAGTATTCTCCACCCATATTTCTCGAGTGGAAAATGGTATTCGTTGGGATCATCGGACTCATTGTTGCTCTCATCAGCATTATTCATAACTCACTTCTCTTCTACACCTTCAGTACCTCTACAGTACTCAGGAAACGGAATTTGACCTACTTAATGTGGATATCCGGTTGTGATGTCTTCATTTCCTTATGTTATATTGCAATTATGTGTGTACAGGTGAGCCACTTCTTCTATAATTACAGTCTGAGCCTATCTTTTCTAGGTCTATACTGACTATTTCGAATCATTCAATCTATTGGTCCTCTGGCATGAGTATCTTCGTGCTGCATTCACAGTTTCTCATATCACCTTATCTGCTGCTTCATTCCTTTTGATGGCTGCAACAGTTGAAAGATATCTTCAAAGTACAGCAGATAACCGGACACTGAAACTTTTCCAAATTCTGGCAACTCATCGGACATACGTTGTCTTCTGTTGTTTTCTCGGAAGTCTCATTTTCAGAGGAACTGTTTTCTTCGAGATTGAGGTACTTTATTTTAAGTTTGAATAACAAATTTATATAAATCATCAGGTTGTAACTCAACCGAATTGCACTGGATTCTCTTCAATGGGTCTGGCTGTTGTTCCAATGTTTGGAGAGAGTATGGATGTTGTCTGGAGATTCTTCGTTAGGAAAATTATCACGGTCTTCTTACCTTTTGCAGGTATTATTCTGAAGACGCCGGTTTTCTTTTTTACTTCAAAACTTCAGTACTTGCTTATTTCAATGCTGCAATAGTGATGAATGTGAGACGAACGGATCGTGATCAAACCGTGAAAGCATTGGTTCTTTTTATAACTGTTGGAACAAGGTAAGAAACTCAACAATTTTTTTCTTTTCAAATTTTCTTCTCGATTTTTGATATTTTTAAAGTTTTATTATTACTACCCCTCAAGTCAAACCTCTCCCATTTTTTATTCCATTAAATACCATTTCCCCTCATTTTCCCAATGAATTTCAGCCCTCTTGGAAACGTTCGAAGGTAATTTTGAAACCATCTCTATTCCAGTTATTCCACACTTCTCCTCTACATTTTCCCTCTCTTTCCCTCAGTTTTTCCCCACATTTTCCCCAACTCTTCTTTGGTTCAATTTTTTAATATTTTCTATGTAGCATGATGGGAACGAATAGCATGACGGTTATTTTTTTTAGATTCAGATTCAGATTTAGATTCAGATGAATGAAAGAATGCAGATGTATATTTAGGTTGGATGCAAAGGAGACTTTTCAAAGATTATTCAAGTAAATTCATGTGTGTTTTTTGAATAGAATAGATAGATCACTTTTAGAAAAATGAATCACTGAAATACGAGTGAAAACTATGAGTTGATTTAGTAGAAAGAAATACACTGAAACAATTGAAAACAATTGAAAAAGTCTCGATTCACACTATCCACACGGTTTGCTTCTCTCGGAACGAAAGAAATCTGTTCT
Source organism: Caenorhabditis remanei (assembly GCF_010183535.1). Lineage (NCBI taxonomy): Eukaryota > Metazoa > Nematoda > Chromadorea > Rhabditida > Rhabditidae > Caenorhabditis > Caenorhabditis remanei. The sequence goes on from NC_071331.1 coordinate 14,043,856, forward strand.
TTATCACTTATCACTGTTTCTGCAATATGCAACCAATCCACACTTTCAATTCGAATATTTTATTGATTTTCAGAGGAGAAGTCACAAGACTGAGATCTCGTTTAAGAGCTGTCACACGGATGTTAGTGATGGTTGTAACCGGTTATTTGCTTGCTAATATTCTTGATATTATCATTGCATTTTGGGAGGTAACAGTTCATTTCGAGACACCATTCGTAGGATTTTTTCAGACAATAAACATTCAAAGTCTTCAAGAGCAACCATCACTCTACACGGTACTCTCTGATATTTCTTCATTCCTTCCAATTGCTGCATGTGCTCTTCGATTACCAATATACACAATTAATGACAGGCAAATTCGAGTGGAGGTAAGATCCCATCCTATTTTTTGTTAAGTTCGAAACATACAAAATATTTCAGGTTCGTCGTAAATTCTGTGACCTAATAACTCGGTGTTGTCCTTGTGTTTTATGTGATAATCACCAAAGAAAGAAACTATATGATCATCAATTGGAATCTGAAAGATTGTGGCCGAAGAATGAACCAACTCCAAAACTCGAGGTGTGTTTTTTTCGGTTATAGAAGAATTTATAGCAGATCAGAAATAGATCAAATATAGAGAGAATCAATTAAATTATCTTTCTTAATTCAATTCAGCTAGAAATGACGGAACTATGGACGAAGTCTTCCGAAAGACTTGACTGAAAACAAGGTTTGAATATAGTATTTAGTAGATCATATATATATTATTTCGCTTGTGATTCCCTTATCACTTCCACTAGCACTCTTGTGTGCTCTCCGTTGCTTACACTCGGTTCTTTATTAGTTTTCGAGAAGCTAATCCAACGTTTTTTATTGGAGTTTTTATAGAAAGAGTGATAGAAAACGATTTATTTATAGATAGAACACTGTTGCTAACATCAGAAGATTCAACTTGTGTTTGCTAATCCCATTTATTTGTTGTTCTTGTTTATCTTCATCGTTTTTTTTTCAGATCAGAAACTACGGTCTCCAATCATTGATAATGGCTCGAGCATCGCTTTCAACTAAAGAAATCTATGACATTCAACGGTTCCGAGAGTCTTATGATGTCTGAAAATAATAGGAAAGAAATGCAAATGTTTCGCTGAAAATCGGGTTTTCTTCTCTAATTACTTATCTTGCTTTTTACAAATAAAGAGTTTAAAGTGAACGGAAAAAAAGTGAAATTGAATTGAGAAACTGTTACTTTCAGGGCACAGATTTCAGAGATAAAATGAGTTTACTACATTCATTGGTCACAGTTGGTTTCACGATTTGACCAAATAAAGTTATTACAAAAAAGAGAAAACGAGTGAAAGAAAAGTAAATGATTCCGGTGTAAAAGAGTGTTCGACGGGTTTCGGATTGCGAGATTTCAGAAAATACATATATGAGTGGGGTCGATATCTCCGAATTTCCAGGTGATCTATAGAAATAGGCTCCATTTCAAACCTCAGTGTGAAGGAATTATCCGGGAATAACTGATTTCAAAAATTTTAATTTTTTGAAGGACAATACACAAAGAAAAAAGACGAATTTCCAGTTTTCTGTTCACTGAATGATCATATTTCCAGCAGACTCAATGATCAAATATGCTGGAACATCAACTTTTATGGTCATTTATCTTTTCTAGACAGTCTGATCATAAGAGATCAGAGAAGAAAGCATCAGAGCGATAGTAGCAGTTAAAAATATTTTGTGTATCTGTCTAGTAGTAAGTCATATCATGTTTTGTATCAGCATGAAACTTGTCAATCCATCAATCCTATTCACTGGTTGATAGGAGGAACAAAGTAGCGAAAAGGAAGAAAAAAGCGGTCAGCAGCTTAGTAGGGAACAGAAACAAACCATTGATAATATGTAGAAACCAGTCGGTAGCAATTGATACACTTTACGAGTTCTATTAGGCAATATCCTCCTTTTTGCTTATGACTGTATATGCATGTCTCTGGCAGAAAAAGATGACACAATCCTGATTTAATATGGATGAAGAATTAGAGGAAGAGAAGAGAAAAGGAGGTGGAAGAATCAGTATTTGGTTAGCCGATGAGGTAATTAAATGGAGACATGAATATAGAATAACAAAATAGAAAAAAGAGATCGAAAACACTTTCGATTACTTCGAGAATCGAAAAAAGATACGATTTTACGAATGAAAGACGATTTCGGAAGTGTTCCATGTGGACAGACAGTGGATCATAAAAAGTGATGCCACATCAGAAAGTGACAAAGAAGTCACAAACAGATGGAAGTCCGGAAAAAATGAATTTGCCAAACAAGAATACGCTTAAATAAATGGTGAAAGCTGGAAAGAAACTGTACTTGAGAATTTTTAGCGTTAGCCAAGTTAGGGATTACTGTATAAAAAGTATATACTTTCTATTTTTAGAAAATTTATTAGGATGACACCTGTTAAGGAATGCCTGGGTCTCCTGTAGCCTTCTTATCACAATCCTCCGGCTGAAACAAGTCTACCTGTATTTCTGTAAGATTTCTGGAAAACACTTTCCATCCCACAGAATCTGAATTGGTCCGTCGGAGTATCGTCAGAGCAGACTCGCATGCACTAGATATGGGTCTCAGTCTTCGTTGCTCTTTAAGTACCTGGGACTTCCGAAAAACTCTGTGCACGTAGCTACTTAAATCCACTCATTTCTAACTGATTTGTTTATCAACTGAAAAAAAAATTCTCCAGGATGTTCACTTGGTTCACTTGATTATTCATGTTGTTGTTCCATAAACATTTATCTTCTTTTTCTCTTTTCCTGTCAAAACTTTTTCACTTCAAAACCATTCGTTTTCTTCGACGCTTCCAAAAAAGACTTACTATCTTCTCGTGTCTGTTTCTCTCTCTGTCTGAATAGTCCCCTTCATTACAATATCGTCGCATCAGATCAGCAAACTAGTAGCATCCACAGCTTCTTCTTCTTCCTTCTCCTCTTCTACATGAACAGACGGAAGGGGCAGTCCACGCCCTCTCTCCTCTGACGGTCATTGCCTATCGCCCCCCTCTTTTGAAGCGTCACCTCCTAGATTTGCCCCCAACTGTAGAATCTCAAAGTAATATAAGCTAATTCAGAAGTCAAGGTGTTCCCTTCATTATATGAACATCTGAATTCAAATGCGTCGTCTCGTGCTCCTAACACTGACGGTCGCCGGTGTGGCGGCCCGTCAGTACTTCCAGCAGCAACAGCAGAATGCCGAGTACGTTTCCCTTCTTACGCAATAAACTACTTACTTTTTTATTACCCTCTAATTCACTCATTTCCTCGCCTTTTCTTCTTTTTCTACTTCTTATTCTTCTTCTATCCGTATCTTCTCAATTCTCGAGTTCTTTACTCCGTAATTGTCGAAGTAGTTTTGCATTTTCATAACCTTTGTCGATATTTTAAATCTTCATTTGACTGAAATTACTTTAGCTGAATACGAGTGTGTTTATGGAGTTGACATATATACTTCTTAATACTTTCGGAATAGAGATTCAATTATGCTTCAAAAAACTTGGGCCCGTCGAGTCTATTGCCAAACTGTAGAATTGAATTGAATTGTTTTTTTAATAACATGTTTATGAAATGATAGGATAATTTGCTGATTACCTTTCCGTTTCTACTTACATTCTGACTTTTTCTACTTTGAGCTTGTCTTCGCCTCCCGTTCTGAACATCCTTCTGCCCTCTATTCTAGTTTCGTATACCTAAATTCCTCCGTACTATCACGCGTGTCCAACTCTGTATAACTAGAAACATGTAGTTTTATCTGAACCACCGAAGATTTTATTTGACATGGCATGCGCGAATATTTTGGCGCCGATCCGAATACGATAGCAATGACGACTGTTGATCGGATATAGCGGTTTCCCCTTTTTTCTTCTTCTTCCTCTCATCCAAAAACTAGTAATTAGCCAAAACAACTCTCACTTTGTCTCCTCTTCGATTAGCCGTTCTCTTTAGTTAAGTTGGATTAATATATCGGAAGGAAAAAGTGTAACTTTTGAAAGTTAGAAAAAAGGAAACAATCAGAAAAGAAGGGTGACAATCCCTCTCAATAGTCAACTTCTCTCCGTTTTTCAATCTCTAGTTTTCAATGTGATGGCAAGAGAGTGTCCAATATTTCATGACTGCTTGGCGCAATGGTAGCGCGTTCGACTCCAGATCGAAAGGTTGGGCGTTCGATCCGCTCAGTGGTCAAAGTTTTGAAACAATTGAAAAATACTATGGGATGTGGAAAAAGTAAACAGTCAGTAATTGATTCTACATCCCTGCCCCTTCGTTTTGTTTTCTCTTATTCCCTTCATTAGGAAACATTGATCTGAAAGCGGAATGAGGATTCTAATTCATTCGACGGAACAGACAGGAAAAGAATGGCAAAACAGAGAAACATATATGCTTTTAAGTCAATGTCTTTCCGTCATTTTTCCCACCGATCATATGAAAAGAGAAGCACGACGGCGTCGTGCCATAAACAATCATGAATACTAATAATGACCTTTTTACTACTGAAATTCTCCTTCTTTTCAATCGGCCGCAAAACGGACAAAAGTCGCCTTTAAGTGGAATGTAACACGTATTGTAATCCATGTCTCGAAGCCCAAAGGGATAGCGGTTTTTGGTTATAAGCGATCAAGAAGCGGACAAGTATAAATTAGGAGTGACAAAAAAGGGTTTTGTCGAATAATTAGTGGTGGATTCTAGATGAAAACGATAGTAAGAAAGCGTTGAACAGACGGATTTAGTAGAGGTGGGAAATGGGATATACGTAGAGAATATGAGGAGAAATAGTTGTAGACTGAATAGAAAATAGTAACTGACTTGTTAATTCGAAAGTTATTAGATGTATTCCTGATAACGTCCTAGAAAATGGTAAAGATCTGTGGATTAGTGACAATGTTCAATACAACACAAAAGATCAGCCGTCAAATAAATATTAAATGTTCAGATTTCGAGTACCTCCAGCACAATATTCTTCAAATACAGTACGTTTTAAGTTTCCGAACTATTCCTTGAAATTTTCCAATTTTAGGCACATGGAGTATGGAAACCAAAAAGGTCAGCATGGTTAAATGATTCACCGCCACCCGACAGAAAAGTTGGCAGACGAGATTTCTCGGATTTGGGTAAGTCCTCTCAACTACATCAAGTTTACCATCTAATTTACTAAATCATTCTGTTCTATAACCTAATTAACTTAGTATTCGTTCTTGGCGCTTCTTCGGTTAACCGTGCTCGTTACATTTCGAGAAGTTTTGGAGATCATGTATCTTTGATAACAGCAAAACCTCCGATGTCACCTAACATTTGGTTGAGTGCCGAGGAAATAAAAGACATGACTCGTAAGTTGATATTAACAATTTTGTTTTTCAATAGAATCTCACTAATTCGAGTAATTTACGTGCGATCTGAACTTTCTGATCATTTTAAAACAAAAATTTCAGAACCAGTTGCTGAAGCGTCTATTGAAATGAAAGGTCAATCAGAAGAACTTCTCACTTCGTCGGAGAAACATGATGGAACAAAACGGATCGTGAAACATGTATGTTTCGAAATAAAATAAATTGGAAAATCTATGAACAAATTCAATTTTCAGATAACTAGTCTTGAGCCAAGTGGATATGAAGGAGGAAATGAAGGTGAGTGACTTGAAATAGTTGTTGTAATCAACGCCTCTCAACCATTTACTTTTTCTGCATGTATTCATTTTACAATATTAACTGAAACTTCAGGCAATAATCTAGAAGCATGGCAATCAGTACAATCTTCAAATCATGGAGGTGTCTTCCCAGATGGATATGATGGTATTTTGTTATCTCATACTGAAATAATAGTAGTTCATAACCTTTAACTCTAACCAGGTCTATCTGCTATGCCGAGAACACTAATCAACGAAATGGTAGGCTCTTCTTCTGGAGCTCCATTCCAACGTCCTCCACCTCCACCTCCTCAACCACCACATCCTAATCCACCAAGACGTGTATATCCGATTCCTCCTCCTCCTCCGAATCCCCATCCAAGATACCCTCCACCACCTTCCAGAAGACATGTTCCTGATATGAGACCACCTGGTTTCATACCACCAGATATGACAGCATTGTCTCCTTTAAGTGGAGATTTTGATGGTGAAATGCCTCTGGATAGGTCAGGAAGAGATTCTGGAGACTCGGGAGATTCCGGGGTGCTAGCTTCCACTACAGTGAGAGAAGAGCCGTCAACAACTACAACAGAAGAAATAAGTACCACAACGACTACTGAAACTACAACTACAACAGAGATAACAACTGAAATTACAACTACAGAATCGGAAGTAACGGATCCTCCTACGACACCAGATCCTCCAGGAGATCCAACAGATGACAATGAAACTGAAGACATTGGAGATAACATTGAAAAAAAAGAAGTCTCATCTGGTTTCACAGTTAAAACTCCATTTGCTCCTCCCGTCTTTGAGAACTCTGTGACCGCATTGTTTGGTAAATAACAGTTTTTAAATACTTTCTAATAGAAAACTTACAAACCTTTTTGGATCAACATTAATAAGTTTACAAATTTGTAAATCTGACTTTTGCACGTTTAAAACTTTGTACTCACAGTTTGATTCGTATTCTTAGATAATGGAAATGTAAACGTCTAATCGATTCTTCACTAAAGTATGTCGACATCAGATCTAATCAACATTTAATTAATCTAGAAGTTTTGATAGAAAATATAAAATTAGAACTGTTGTAATTCTTCCCACATCATTCCATTTCTTTTCCAGAAGAACCAGATGATGATGATTTCGAAGACCCACAACCATCGAAGAAGAGTACATTGCCAAATAGTAAGTGTAGATTTTGTTTTATTTTGGGTCGGTCCTTATTTTGAAATTTCTCGTTTCCTTGCTCTTTATCTCGTTTCGATAAGTTTCCTAGCTGGGGTTCTAGGTTCAATGGTGGGGCATGGTGCACGTGAATCATTAATTACAGGTAGCAGTGCGAAACGATCAACATCTTATGCCAATCCATTGACTGTTGATAATGCAGCCGCAGAGTCTCGAAACACTAAATTGATGTGTGTTCCATGTGCCCCTGGAACAGTTCCAGTACCTCCAAAAGAAGAGAAACTTCCTCCGATTGAGCCACTTCCATCGGTTGCTGGACCTTATCAGCCACCAAAAACCTTACCTGTAGCTCCAGGTGAACCCAAAGAACCAACTTTTGTGAATATACATGAAACGGAAAAACCGTCAGCACGTCCTCCTCCTCCACCAGCTTCTTCTACATCTTATTCACCAGCTCCTGCTCCAAAACGTCCTGTTGCTTTGCCTTCAGCTCCTTCCGTTTCTCCTTCAATTCCTTCTCCTCCTGTCACTATTTCACTGCCTGCTCCTTCTAGACCTGCAGCACCATTCAGACCAACTCCATTATCCCCCGAAACAAAGCAATCGGGACCTTCATCCAACAATGGAACTCCACCTGCCGCTCCTGTACCATCTGAGCCATCTCCACCAAAAGCTGAGCCTATTCCATCGGCCCCACAACCATCTTATGGTTCTTCGCCGTCAGTTCTGCCAGCTTCCCCATCTCCACCTCGTCCGGAAATGACGGAAGTTCCACCCTCAAGACCGACTGGACCAAATCCAATTGCCACTTCAGCACCTGTTCCATCCGGAAACTACGGACCGGTTCCAGCACAGCCATCCACATCAGAAACTTCGCATGAGACTGCACCTCCACCGCCACCATCACCATCTCAACCTTCCCCAGCTGCGCCCTCTTACGGACCTGCTCCATCAGAGCCATCAGAGCCAGTAGAGCCTTCACAACCTTCTGAACCAGAAGAAGGACCACCACCACCAACTCCACCATTAGGAGAAACTTCAATCCCATCGACTGAAACGGAACCAGTCCCTTCTGTGTCTGCACCATCCCCTGGACCGTCAAGTCCAGCTTATGGACCTGCTTCTGGACCTGAAGAAACTCCAGAAGGCCCTCCACTAGGGCCAGAAGTCCCTGTTATGATTGCCCTTCCACCACCGAAATCTGCTAATAATGGAGGAGAAGACAACGGTGGAGAAATTGATAACAGTCAAGAAGAAGTCAATCCTTCTGAACGTCGTCCCGAAATTAGTTCTATTTCTGCAGAAAAATCACTTGAAAATATTTCAAAAACAAATGTTCCCACAGGTATGGAATGGCACAGCTTTTTCTGTTTTTCAGCTTTTTCTTTTCTTTTCTTTTGTTGCTTAGCATCTAACTAGCTTTCTTCAGTTCCAAAAAGCACCACGACTGGCCGAATGCCATCTTCTGTTATTCCATCTGATAATTTGTCTGAAGAGGAAGAAATTGCACATAACCAAACACCTTCTGTACTACCATCTGAGTTTTCATCCAACGAAATTTCTACAAAAAGCATAATTCCGAGTAAACAGAGCCCTTCTCCTCCTGCTATTTCACCATCACCAATCGAACAAAAACGAATAAAAGAGACATCAGTAATTCACCCATCATCAGTCATTCCATCTGGATTCATATCTGAAAGTGAAGAAGAAGAACAAGTAGAAGATGGGGATTTAATCAGAACAAAGGGTCCTATTCCTCCACCAAAAAAACTACCAGCTGGCACCAGCACCAGTCAACCAACAGTGGCTAGTAAACCTGCCATTGTCCCACCGTATGCAACTTTGTCAACGAAATCTCCAAAATCTTCAATGAATCTCAAAGCAATCAAAACTACATCTTCGTCTAAGTCAACATTAGTTCCACCTTCCGATGAAACAGAAACTCCAGTCGATGAATCTCCAAAAGCTGTAGAATCGACCAAAACGTCTCCCCTCACTCCCTCGGTTCTATCAACACGAAAAGCAATTTCGAAGTCTTCTACCAAGAAAACTTCCGCTTCACCTGAAGTACCAACAACTGCAACTGAGTCTTCCTCAATTAGATCCTCATCTCTCAACCAAGCAACTGAATCTCAGTCGTCGTCTATAGCAACAATAGAGACTATTTCAACTACCAGTTCTCCTCCACCACCTCCGAAACCTTCACCAACATACCGAACATCATATGTGACTAAAGGACCAACTCACCCACCCTCTGCTATCCCTCCATGGGTCCCAACTTCAAAACCAACCACTCAACCAGAACCAAAGACAACTGTGGATGCTGAAATAGTTTCTCCAAGAACCGAAAAGCCAATAAAGGTTGAAACAGTCCAACCTCCATCTGGATCTCCGTCTTACAAAAATACGAAGACGCCACAAACAGGAGCAATGGAAAATTCTGGAGAAGTGATATCAGTTGAAGAGCCATCAGGGAGACCAGTTGCCCTTCCATCAAGTCCTGCTCCAACTAAACCAACACCCGGACCCCCATCATCCATCCCTCCATACGCATTATCTCCAAGTCCTCCGTCTCCTCCATCTCCTCCTGCACCACCTTCTTCAACATCTGCGGCTTTGTTAAAGTCCTCGAAATTCTCAACTGGATCAACAAAATCGACTCAATCAGAAAACGGTTTCATGAGCGCCTTTCCACCATCAGAGTTTGTTGATGTGTCATCTGGACCTTCGATTTCATTTGGTTCTGGTAATCAAGTACCTACGACAACTGATGGCAGTACTCCCATGGATCCTTTGGAAGAAGATTATGATGTTGATGTACCGATTCCGACAGTAGGAGTAACTAGTTATCCCGCTATGCTGACTTCTGAGAAAACACGTCAATCTTTGATCCCTTCGATTCCATCTGATGAAAAACCAGCAACCATTCCTGATTGGATCATGGCTATGTACACTACATCATCACCAAAAGCAACAGCTACATCGGCACCAGCTCCGAAGATGACAGCCACAAAGCCAACAGATTCACGAGTTGAGGTTTCGGCTTCAAAAATTCCGAACACAAGTCCAACATTTCGTACTTTGTCACCTGGACTCGGAGGCACTTCTCAAACTTCATCTCCAGCTCCTTCAACATTTTCAATTACAGTAGATGCAGAGTCAGGCTCATCAGAGTACCAGACTTCAACTGAATACGTTGATTCCGTAACATCTTCCCCATCTAGTTCTACACAAGGAACTCCGCCAACAGTTCTGAAACCGAAGCCGAAACCAAGCACAGCATCACCTCCATCAGCTATTCCTCCATGGGTACCATCTGCAAAAACATTGACACCTCCAGTTGCTCCTCCAACAGCTACAGTAACTTCTAGAGCAACTCAAACGTCAACATCTCGTCAACGAAGTCGCCCAACTACAACATCTCGAAGACCAGGAATTACTCCACCTTTGGCACCAAAAACTGTTGCCCCAGAGTCTATTCCCACTACTTCTTCGTCTCAAATTCCAGCTGGACCAACACCAATTCTAGTTGTGAGTGGTCAGATGCCTTCATCTGTTTTTCCATCTGGAACATTTATTGAAACAGATGATTCTTCTGAAGAACCAGAAGAGGAAAATCCAAGAATAATCACCGAAGAATCACTTACATCAGCGACACCAGGGTTCTGGACACCTGATATGATGTCAAAATACATTTCTACACAATCTAGAACCGCTTCACCCACAGCTTCTGGCCCTCTACCTCCTGCGTCAACTGCTTCTTCTTCTCCAGCAACAGTACATAAAAGACCAACTGCTCCACCATCGGCTATTCCACCCTGGGCTTTATCGACAGAATCTGGAAAATCTTCAGAAGTTCCGCCGTCATATTTGAGTTCAAAACCGCCTATTCCTTCTGTTGCTTCTTCAGTTAAAACGCCAGCTAATCCCTCCTCAGTTCGTCAAAAAGTCGAAGTGACCGCATCATCTCACATTACAGTCAAACAATTTGTCACACAAGCACCAGATTCTTCATCACCACCGGAACCATCTATTCCTTCTGTTCCATCTGCACCGTCTGTCGCATCTTCCACATTTTCTTCTATTCCTTCTGCACCGATTGTTCCATCTGCACCGTCCGTTACTGCACCGAGTGAGAGCACAGAAGCACCTGCACCTGTTGTTGATGTCTCTACTCCGTCTAAATCCAGTAATATCTAATTCGATCAGTTCAAACTTAACAAAACTAAATCTCTTTCAGGAGAACATGAGACAGAAGAAGGTCCGTATGAACCATTGAATCCATCACAACCAGCAGTCGGAGAACATATCGAGGGTGAGTTCACTTCTATTATTTTTGTTATCGAAACACATCAAACGCACGGTTCTGTTCTCACTCAATTTTCGTTGAATCATATTGAGTGTTTCCAGAATATCAGAGTACCGTTGATACCGTAATTGAGCATTCAGGTGAGAGTTTATAAATAAAAATTTGAGGAAATGAAGAATAGAATATTTGTTTCCTATTCAAAAATCAACATATTTTTGAAAAGTATCAATTACAATTATTTTCAGCAACATCAAGACCAGAACCCGCTCCTCAGCCGGCTCCACAGCCAGCTCCTCAACCAGCTCCACAGCCAGTACCGGCTCCAGCTTCTGCCCCCGAACCTGTGGCTCCTTTCGAACCAGCTCCAGGACCAGTCGAGCACAAATATGAAATCCCTGCTCCTCAGCCAGCTCCTCAACCAGCTCCACAGCCAGCTCCACAGCCAGCTCCTCAACCACTTCCAGTAGCGCCACAACCACAACCTCAATCATATGAGCCTGCTGCACCTCAACCACTGGCAACGTCTGCTCCACAACCAGCTGAACATACTTATGGAGCACAAGGACCTGACACTGCTCCAGTTGTGACTTCTGCTCCGTATGTACCGCAAGAAACTCAGCCACCAGTTGCACCGAGCAACCCAGGTAACTAAACAAATTATACTGAAACAAAAAAATGCATTTCGATTTCAGAACCTGTCCAACCAAATCCATCTCAAGGAATCGCAGTCGCACCTCAACCATCTGGAAACACAAATATTGAGGAGACAATCAACATTGATGCAAAGCCATCTTATCCCGGACAATCCTCTTATAACAACTTGGAAGAAGATCACGAAAATGGAAACGTGGCAGAGCTCCCAGCTCCTGATCCCGTTCCAGCACCGACACCAGCTCCGTCTGTTCCTGGAGAATCAAATTATGGGTACCTCCTATCATCAGTTCATTATTTCTCAAAGTATCGTTTTTCAGAAATCTGGAAGAAGATCACGAAGGAGACCATCATCTTGTTGAGGGACCAAACACTGGATCAAATGGACCATCTGAATCATCCGGACCATCTGAACCATCAGTACCTGCTCCAACTTCAGGAGGTTCAAGTTTCAGTAATCTGGAAGAAGACAATGAGGGAACTTCTGGAGGAATCGATTACAGGTATTTAGTGATAATGTTCGAAAAAATGGCTGGCCAAAAAATTCAATCGGAGTTTTTTTTTTCATTCGCTTCTATTCTTTGCTTCTGTAGTACATGTAGTTATATTTATGATCATTTGAGAACTATTGAATTTGAGCACAATTGATATTTCTGCTGAAATAGACATTGGACTTGGAGAAGGGTAAGAAGCATGATAGATAGGAGAATAATAAGATTCAAATTAGTTAGATTTATATAAAAAACGTTTCCACAATTTATAGAGAAAGAGATCGATCGAGAGGATCTGTATCGAAGAATCGTAATCAAAATAGCGGGTAACGTTTCTGAAATTTTTAACGCTTGTACTGATTATAATGCTTCTGATAGAAAAAGTAAAGAAGACGAGGAGCGAGAATATGAAAATGAGACTCAGAACACTGGAGATGAGTCGGATGACTCTGGGGAGTCAATTAGGTGAGATAAGGGTGTGAAGAGGACGGTAATTGAGTTGATAACTTTGTGAAGTCAAAGAGGAAGAAACAATGGGAAGGTGAAGAGAAATAAATATTTGTCTTTGTTACAATAATCATTTCATTTCTATCATTAACTCGGTCAATAACTGGTGGTGTTACTCTTCAGTTCTCATCTTAATCTATTCCATTTTCAGTCACATTGACAACGAACAAATCCCTCAAGTAGTTGTACCAACGAAACCATCCGGAGGTTTCAGGTAATCTTGCAAATATGCATTTTGTTTTCTTTTTCTATTATATACTTCATTTTTGATTTTTAGAAATGGAGGAATGGTTGAGAATACAGCTCCACAACCAACATCCTTCCAACGACCTCAGCCAATCAGAGTTCAAGTGAATCCTGCTACAAAACCATACAGACCACGTCCATCACCAGCACCAAGGATTCAACCAGTTAGACCTTATAATCCACAACCAGTGGCCATTCCGAGACCGCAGCCGATACCTCAACCGATACCTCAACCGATACTTCAACCACAACCGCAACCACAACAGATTCCTCAAACATACATTCAAAGACCAGCGGTTTGTTTTCTTTCAAATTTTCAAGTACTCACTAACCACGTAATTTCCAGTTATCACTTCCATTCCAACAACCTCAATTCCCTGCACCAATTGCTTATCCACGGCCTGCTCCATTCATACCATTCCAACCAATGGCTCAGAGACCATCTCCAGCCGGATGTTGTGGTGGACAATTGTTCAGTCAGCAAGGAGGGCTTTGTATGCCAATCAATTTTAACTCTTGTCAACAACAACAGAATAATTGTGGCGGTGGATGTGGAGGAGGGTGTGGAGGAGGTGGCGGAAGTTCATGCGGAGGAGGATGTAATTCTGGAGGAAGTTCGTGTGGAGGTGGATGTGGAAGTTCTTGTGGAGGAGGTGGAAGCGGAGGATGTGGTGGATGTGGAGGAGGTGGAGGATGCAGTCCATCATGTTGCCAACCACAAACTTCTGCCTGCTGTAATCAAGCTGTTTCCACATGTTGTCAGCCACAACAAATGCCATGTTGCAATCAACAAGTATATCAATTCTAATAGTTATTCTTTTGTACCGTAACTCGCATTTCAGGTTCAAACTTGCTGCCCACCACCAGTTCAACAATCATGCTGTTGTCCTAGACCTTCATCAATTTGCCGACATAAACGGTAAAAACGAAAAAGAATTTTTATTCTATGAAAAATATTTTCAGATCACTTGGCTATGCAATGGGAATGTGCCAGCGAAGGAGAGCATGAGTTTTCACCAAATAGGAAGTCGTTAATAATCTCAATTTTCCATGTGTCGTCTATTCTTTTTATTTATTTCTTTTATCATCCCAGTCATTTGCAAAATCTATTTATTCACTAAATTATAATTTGCTCTGAACGAGGACCGTCATTTGTTCAGGGTAAACCGGTTCTCATTCACTTCTCTCACCCCTCATCAAACCATTTTTTCTTTTTGGTTATTGACAGTGCATCCATTCGTTTCGAATAAATTTAGAATTCGATACAACTTACGATTCTTTATGTTCTTTGTATACGACTGTAAAATGGTTTAAATTTAACCTCACATTAATAAAAAGTTGACTTTATTCAATTGACAAATGTTGGATTATTAAAAAAATTCTTTATTCAACAAGAAAAATGTGGATTATTGGATATTTGTGGCCCTAAAGAGGGCCGTTGGGTTCGGTGGGTTTTTTGGAAGAAAGTTCTTATTCCTTGTCTCCTCCGGTCTTCTTTGGAAGAAGAACGGCTTGGATATTTGGAAGAACTCCTCCTTGAGCGATCGTGACTCCGGCCAAAAGCTTGTTCAATTCTTCGTCATTGCGGACGGCGAGTTGAAGATGTCTTGGGGCGATACGGGTCTTCTTGTTGTCACGGGCAGCGTTTCCAGCCAACTCGAGAACTTCAGCGGCGAGGTACTCGAGCACAGCAGCGAGGTAGACTGGGGCTCCTGCTCCGACGCGTTGAGCGTAGTTTCCTTTGCGAAGAATACGGTGAAGACGACCGACTGGGAATTGAAGTCCAGCTCTTGACGAGCGTGACTTGGCCTTTCCTCCGGTCTTGGCTTTGCCTCCCTTTCCACGTCCAGACATTGTTGGTTGATGAGCGATTAGGTCGATTAGAACGAATCTGTCGAATCAAACGCGACACTCCTTTTTATACTTCTGCTGCGGTGGGTAGGCGGGGTTTTTCGGTTTCCCCCTGTGGGGACACACCATGCGGACAGCGACGCACACCGAATAAACTCCACACTTTCCTGTGTTCATAGCCCCGCCCACCCACCGCAGCCGCATATAAATAAATTGTTCGACAACCCAACAGCAAGAATATCAAATTCTACAACTTCCGTCATGCCACCAAAAGTTTCCGCGAAAGGAGCCAAGAAGGCCGCCAAGACCGTCACCAAGCCAAAGGATGGAAAGAAGAGAAAGGCTCACCGCAAGGAGTCCTACTCTGTCTACATCTACCGTGTTCTCAAACAAGTTCACCCAGACACTGGTGTCTCCTCCAAAGCCATGTCCATCATGAACTCGTTTGTCAACGACGTCTTCGAGCGTATCGCTGCTGAGGCCTCTCGTCTCGCTCACTACAACAAGCGTTCGACAATCTCTTCTCGCGAAATCCAGACGGCTGTCCGTCTGATTCTTCCAGGAGAACTCGCCAAGCACGCTGTGTCTGAAGGAACCAAGGCCGTCACCAAGTACACTTCCAGCAAGTAAATACTTGGCCGATAGCAAACCCCACCGAACCCAACGGCCCTCTTTAGGGCCACAAACATCCAATAATCCAACATTTGCCAGTTGAATAAATTCGTATCTTATTTTCTTCGTTTTTCAGATTGTTTAATCATATCTTATCTGGAAATGCGTTTCCCAAGGAACAAAAGTACTATACCATTTCTAATTAACTGGCAATCCTCATTGAGCTTTATTAATTGGCATAATGGGGCTATTCGCGATTAGATGAAATGACAAAAAATCTCGAAAACTATGCGCATATGGTATAAAAAGATTGACGAGCAGAACACTGACCGGAAAGTTGTTCTGTAGTTCTCTAGCTGTAAATTGAAAAACTAAGCATTGCACGGTCTCCCAGCCTCCCAAAAAGAACTGCAAGAAAATTTTTGATCTACCCTCATGAAACGAAACATTTCAGAAATTAGCAGGTCTATTATCGGAATAAAAAAGTTCCGACATTTTTTACCGACGCGCAAAAGTCCCGCCACTGATCTCCGGGAACGCCCACTTATCATCTTGCAATTTCAGGGCACGGTTTCAGTTCTATTTACACTGATTTCGCGGGCAAAGTTTTCAAAAATACTACTTTTTTAATAAAATTTGACAGAAAAAAAACAAATTTCAAGGAAAATAGATCAAATTTTATTTAAAAAGTAGTAGCTTTGAAAACTTTGCCCGCGAAATCAGTGTAAATAGAACTGAAACCGTGCCCTGAAATTGCAAGATGATACTCAGGCAACTCAATATCAGTCTAATCCTACAACCGCATCAATCTAATCTCAATCTCATTAGATTAGTGGATTTTGCTTGCGCACACTTCGTTCGCGCCAAGGATCCAAGAATAAGTCAGTACAAAACGCGCAAAATTTCTTTCAATTTTTATTTTAATGTTTTTTTTTCTAAGTTTTAATTCTCTATTTTTGTCTCGAAAGTCTGAAATCGTTGCGAACTAATTTCGTTTGCGGTTTTATCGACTTTTTCACGATTTTCAATTATTAAAAATTGTATTTTTCGGTTTCTATGGCTCATCAAGTCTTCAACTGCAGTCTTCACTCTTCCACAACTTCAATTTGGTTTGGAAGAAAAGGCAACATTGCGATGAAATCATGAATAAATTCTTTGGTAATCAAATTGTTTCGCTTTCAATTAGCCGTGCATAATAGTTCATTGTTCAGGTATAATCGTGTACTTCTTCAACATCAGCGCTCTCTACACAAGCTTCGAAAAAGAGTCTTTTGTGAGTTCCGAAATCAAACAGTTTTTGGTAATTTCGTTCATTTTACAGCAAAATTCGCTGAGTGGACGTCCGGACGACAATGGACAGCAGCGGGGCAGAGAACAACTATGACTTTTTCCACTTCCATTGCAATGGATTTTTGACTAGTTTCTAATTTCTATTTTCTGTATTATTTTCTATATTTTTTGTACATTTCGATTGTAAAAACTCTTGTTTTTTATTTGAATAAATTTACTATTTCTTTTTTACCTAAAGAATTTTCAAATGTTATTACAAGTTACACAAGATTTCACATCAATCTAATGAGACGGCGCATTAATCTTACAAGATTGCTCATCAATCTAATTAGACGCGGCATTAATCTAATCATGCCAACATTCAAGCTAATCTAACTGATGCCGCGTCTAATTAGATTGATATTGAGTTGCCTGAGTAAGTGGGCGTTCCCGGAGATCAGTGGCGGGACTTTTGCGCGTCGGTAAAAAATGTCGGAACTTTTTTATTCCGATAATAAAGCGTTATTATTTTAATTTTTAGCGTAAAGCTCAATGTCGGAAGTAATAAAATTTTAGTTTTAGAATTATTCCGAGTGCATTATCCACCCATTCAATACTAAAAATCCTGAATTTAGATATTATTTCAGGTCGAAATGGCAATTTTTCATTTTTGATTTCGTTATAACCTATCATCGTTTTTATTTCTCCACATTATCAAACGAATGATATCTTAAAACATGCATCAGAAGTTTTTACACATTTTGTATAGATGGGACCAAATTTGGCTCGGTAGTTTTCGAGAAAATAACAAAAAATCTCAAAGTTTTCAAAATTTATTCGACTGATTTGATCAAAAGAAACTCAATAGTGACTTGTAGAGATCCCGAACCCGAAAAGGTTCTACAATCTTCCGAGTTGGATACACTAAATCAAAAGGATATATGAATAATTTAGTTAATGTTTTTGATCAAAGAAAAAGTAAAAAATCTTTATTCAACAAGAAAAATGAGGATTATTGGATATTTGTGGCCCTAAAGAGGGCCGTTGGGTTCGGTTATTGGTTTGCATGAAAGCGAAGGAAATTATCCTCCGAATCCGTACAGGGTTCTTCCTTGGCGCTTCAAAGCGTAGACGACGTCCATGGCGGTAACGGTCTTTCTCTTGGCGTGCTCGCAGTAGGTGACGGCATCACGGATGACGTTCTCAAGGAACACCTTCAGAACTCCACGGGTCTCTTCGTAGATGAGTCCAGAGATTCTCTTGACTCCTCCTCTTCTAGCGAGACGGCGAATAGCTGGCTTGGTGATTCCTTGGATGTTGTCACGAAGAACTTTGCGATGGCGCTTGGCTCCTCCTTTTCCGAGGCCTTTTCCTCCCTTTCCACGTCCGGACATTGTTGAGCGATTGGTTGATGAAGACTCACAAGTGAGATGAAGATGAAGCAGATTATGCCATGGTTTTGTTCTTTCTGCGGTGGGCAGGCGGAGTCACTTCGAACCACCCTGCGGGGACACACTTTTCGTTGCCTCATGGTTACCGAATGCCCGCGCTGCCTCCTCGAGGTTTGACCACGCCCACCCACCGCAAGCAGTTATAAGAGGAAATCAGTGCGCGTATTAGTTAGCAGTCCCAAATCGGATTCTATCTAAACGCAATGGCTCGTACCAAGCAAACCGCCCGTAAATCGACCGGAGGAAAGGCCCCAAGAAAGCAATTGGCGACGAAAGCTGCCCGCAAGTCGGCCCCAGCTTCAGGAGGAGTCAAGAAGCCACATCGTTACCGTCCAGGAACCGTCGCTCTTCGTGAGATCAGACGCTACCAAAAGTCCACCGAGCTCCTCATCCGCAAGTTGCCATTCCAGCGACTTGTTCGTGAGATCGCCCAGGACTTCAAGACCGATCTTCGCTTCCAATCTTCCGCCGTCATGGCTCTTCAAGAGGCTGCTGAGGCCTACCTTGTCGGACTCTTCGAAGACACGAACTTGTGCGCCATCCACGCTAAGCGAGTCACCATCATGCCAAAGGATATCCAGCTTGCCAGACGCATCCGAGGAGAGCGCGCTTAAATACCTTTTGGTATTCAAGCAAACTTGATCTCAACCAATAACCGAACCCAACGGCCCTCTTTAGGGCCACAAATCTCAATAATCCAACATTCTTTGTAATAAAGTTGCTTGTTTATTCTTCGAAATTTCATAATAATATTAGATATTATCTTTCCGAGCTGATAATGAGCTACATTTTCAAAGAAACTTAGGAGATTGTTTGCCGGTGTTCTCTCACCAACCTCAGTGTTTCAGTGCATTTGTAGAAGCTGGAAACATGGCATGTACGCTAAGCCCAGCGGAATCCGTGCTGAAAAATATCACAAATTCACCAATGGTGTATTCAATACAGTCTTTTATTTAATCTGGATACAATTCTTTCAGAAGTACAATGATCAATACATCAGCAAACAATTATGATCTCGGCAGGCAGAGCTCTCTGGTCAAATTGTGTTAATTTACTTTGCAGACAGTATTTGCAATCATTAAAAGAGCTCTCACAATCGGCCCTCGCAATACAGACAGGTGAAAAAACATCAGATGAGTCTAATAGTTTTCCAGTCAAATTTTGATTCAACGATGCGTACTAAGACTAATTCTAACATCCCTCTCTGGCCTTTTGTATTTTCTTTATGTGTATTCCTGATCTTAGTATCAATTTTTCACTCTGAGGTTTGAAGAATATCAAAATAACTTTGTATTTTTAAACCAGGTAAATTTCAGACACCATCTAAACATCAAAAAATTGGAATTGTCGTCGTTTTAACAAATGATACGAACCCAAAAGAGTATGAAATCGCTTTGAGTCGGTTTTTGTCTTACAGGGAAGGTTATGAAACCTAATATAAATTTTCCAGAAAGTGTGGAATGTTACGCGAGAGCTCAGAACTATGATTTCCAGTTAGTTGTTGACTCCAATTACAGTTGTCATCAAAGAGATGTAATACTTTTTAATACAAATCAATAAAACAGAAAAGAAAACAATTCCAGAAGTTCTTCCGACGCCATTGCGTTGTTTCTCATATTCTGCCACATTATGATGTATTATTATTCATTGATGCAGATCATGGAGTTGTAAATCCAAAAAGGTGAAGAATCAAATTGATTTGTCTTCCATAAAATGCCAATTTCAGAAGGATTGAAGAATTCATGAATCCACAGTTTGATCTCACTTTTTATGATAGATTTTTTAATTGGGAAGTCATGGCTGGAAGTTACATTGTGAAGAATTCTCTGTATTCAATTGACTTTCTCACTGGTAATTTCATCATATACTTCTCTTTATCACCCACTGGAATTTTCAGAATTTGCGAATTTCGAACAAAAACTTCCAAAAGGAGCTCATGGATCAGATAATGGAGCTATTCATGTAATTTCTGAAACCGTCGTATTCTAGGAAAACTCTCATTTTTCAGATTTTCTTGGCCGATAAATTATTTCCTGGAAATCTAGAAGTCGACACGTGTCGAGAAATTTATTATAAATCTGGGAATTCTGATGATCTAGCTGCTTATACTGGGTGTATTCGAGGTGTTTTCGGAACTCGGACTGATTTCGGAAATATCAGAATAATGAAAAAAGGAACTGGATGGTCGAGAGATGATTGGTTGACAAGTGGATTGTGGAACCCTTCGAGAGATTTCATGCTTCATGGATGGAAAACAAAACAGTTGAAGGATTCTCCTAATGAAACTTTGAAGTTTGTGCTCTGCATCTCTTCTTCATAATTTTCATTTACTTTCAGACTGATTCCAATGAGTTACGATCAATGGTATAACCCGTTGGCTGGTCCAATTGTTGTTGGAAGGTGTTTTATTGGGTAAGAATTTACAGTAAGAAGAAGGTATCCTATTTCCATTTTAAGAAACATCACGTGGTCATATTCGCCCCGTTTGTTGGCCGACCAGAGACAACTTGATGACGCCCTCCTGGATTATGCCAGAAAAGTTGATAAGGAAAAAGCGAAAATTCTTGGAAGACTCCCAATTATTTTGGAAAAGACATAACACTGTTTCTAAATTTAGTTGTCTTCTGCTCAAGATTATAGAGAACATATGAAATTTGTGAAACTGATTTGAACTAATTTTCAATATCAAAGACCATAGAGATCATAAGAACAGTAATATAATTATTAGTCTTTTCTTCTTTTCTCAATTCCTCCAGAGTCCGTTTTCCGTTCATAATCTTTGTTAATCTGTTCTCTAATCATTTGAAATCAGATCAGGTCGGTGGCCGGTTGATACCTCTGGTTTTTTATGCCTCACACCTTTGCGGCAGGAAATAACCGTCTCGTTTTCTCTATCTCTAGTCTGCAAACACTTAATTGTTCTCAATTATTTCGGGTGCCTTCCCCACCTCCCAGAAAAAGAGTTGGAGCCGAGAAGGGAGCACACACAGAACAAAACAGACCGTTTTTCGATTAACCGCCGCCCCGCGACACCACTTTTTTATCCAATCCATCCACCATTTCTCCTTCTTTTTCCTTCGAGGCAAATGTCATTTTGTATCCGCTAACCGAACCTCTCTCTCTCACTCTCTCTGTGTTTCCCGACGGAAATCTCAATGTTTGTGTCTTGAAATTCCGAACACCCGTGTCTCAATTTCCATTGAACATTGTCTATCTCTCTCTCTCTCCAGGTCGTCACTTTTCGATCCTTCTGACCTTTTGCTTCAAATTTGATATTGTGAATAATTTCAGCTGGATCTACTTTCTGTATGTTTCTTTTCGAATTCAGAATACAACAATTTACCCTTTTCCTTCTTTTCGGTTGTCTTGAGTACGGTAACTTGCAAAGCTCATTTTCCTTTTTTCTATCAACATTTTGGCATTGAGAAAGATCTTCCGAAGAGTTTTGCAATAGAAAGAAGTAGAAGTACTTTGATATCTACTGCATCTAGAAATGGACAAAGTATTCGAATTCTATATGTTGCCAATTTTCATTCCAATATTAATGAAGAGTATTTAGTACATCTAGTTGAATACATTTCTCCTTGCAAATTTCGAAACCGTTCTCTGAGAAAATTAAAAAATGAAGTTAACGAGACTCTTGTTCTCTGCAGACAAAACAGAGCACTTGTTTCTTTTTGCGACTTCGTGAACACTCCCTCATTCTTTTTTTTTCTAGTCGCACTTTCCTTCATGTTGTCTTTATGTCCTTAAGTACACTCATCGGATTTCACACAGATTTCGGTAAACTGTTCACGCAGTTGCAAAAAAAGATTCTCGAGTGAAATGAGGTGGAAATGATGTTATTGACCTCCCACAAATTTCGGTGAAAAGTAGAACAGTTCGAAAATGGAAAGAAGTTATGAAGTTTCGGATAGGTAAAGCGAAATTATTTGTTTTTAAAAGTTTTTTCAGAAGTTATACGATTTGTTGTGATCAAGTTTGAAGTATTACTGTAAAGAAGTGACATTCGTATTCATAAATCATTTTTTCATTTTTAAATTGCAAACGAATTTCAACGAGTTTTTTTTCTCAATTTAATCATTTTTATCTTCTCACTGTCGGAAATATTAAATGAAACATACACCTAGAGCGCACTGCTTAATCATAACTTGAATTAGAACTTTAGTTTTTGGGAGATATAATACTCATGATCTGATAGTGAGTTGTTCACCTTCGAAAAATGAGAAAACTAATTATATTGCTCTGAATCTATAAAGTTAAATTCAATTTCGAAATTCTTCTTCTCGTGACATTAATTATGTTTGCCATTCCGTTTCAGACTTTCCACATTTCTACACCATCAACTGTAGACGATCCCTCATTTCGTTTTCTCATCCACATCTCAGATATTTCTTACCGATTATTTAATTGAAACAAATCTCCGTCAAGGAATCAGATATCCACTCATTCTCTTTTTTTCGAGTGTCTCTCTCAACTTGTCATCTTCCTGTCGTTATCCTCATCTCTTCAAGCACATCCGGTCTGTCACATAATTTGTCGGCGGAGCCACCCTCTCAAGATGACCTCTCTGGAAAATGAGTTGCCGCCACCGCCCGCCGGAGCCGCTCAGCTCTTTAGACTCTCAAGTTTTTGATCATGTTTTCCGCACGTGTTTACATTTATCCGCAGTCCATCCAAAGCCCTTTGGACACTTTCCATCCAACCGACAGACACTTTTCATCAGTTTTTTTTCGACAGAATATAGTTGATGGCTACTACATCTGCAACAACTGCAACGGCAGCAACGGCAGCAACTACAACAACTCCTACTGAAATAAATGGATCGAGGAGTAAAAGAAGACGTTATTTCGCAAATGGAAGAAGTCGAACAATCGAATTGTCGACACTTGCAGAGATTGATGAGGAGGAATTCGCAAAAGCTGGTGAGTTCATCTGATTCTATATTTCAAGAGAATCTCATTCCTTTTTCAGAAGGGGCTTCATCTCAACCAGAAGGAACTCAAAAAGTATTAATCACTCAAGATGATATGTGTATTGGAACTACAGGTGGCAGTTATAAGTCATTGAAACGTGGCTCTGTTAAAGCACAAGCCCTGAAATTGAGTGAAAGACTCGCTCAAAAAGGTGAGATTCAGTTAGATTCATCCCACCTCAAATGATATTTTATTTCAGTTGCGGCGGACAATTTGGCAAAAGAAAGAGAAGAAAAAAGTGAAATGGAGAAACAAAGTTGTTCGAAACCAATTGTAGTTGATGTTAAACTGAGGAGGAATCTGACAGAGATCCGGAGGGATATCAGAAATTTTGAGGTAGAGTTTGTTAAAAGGAAACTGTTACTATAACATGTTTTGAAAAAACCACCTGATGACATAAAGAATTGAAACTTCTTATTAAGCCAAAGTGCCGAATCTCTGATATTTCTTTGGGGATTGTTATAGTCACCTATTGTGAAGCTATAGTCTACATGAAGCTGAAATTCATTATGCCCATATCTAGTAAATTCACCTGGCAAGATTCATTTTTGTGCAATTTCTAAACGTCATCTGTATTCCTCTCATAACACTGTTTGCCTTTTTTGGACAGAAATAAGCTTCTGATAATTATTATTGTTTCATTCGTTTCCTTCGAGCAAACTTTATAATAAGATCAGATCTGCATAATCTTTCTTCTCATCAAGAACTTATTTTCCATGTTGACCGAGCATTAGAAAAGTGGGTCAGTATTCTGTTGAGAGAAAAGAACATTAGTTTCTTGAATACATTCTCTAAGAATAGCTATTTCGTCAGATAACTTGTCAACTGGCAAAAATGTTCGTAGTCAATCCCCTTTCCTTCCTTTTATTTCTTTCATATACCGAGTAATAATACACAAGTGGATGTGATAAAAGGCAATAAGGTGTGCATTCGAAGAGAGGTTCAGGTCGTCTATTTGCTTCCTTACGACCACTATCTTTTCTCTTTCTCTGTCGCTTCTTCTCCGCCGAATGATGACAGTTTTCATTGTTGTTCTAAGCTCCCCTCTCTCTTCTTTATTCATCTCTTTTATTGTCGTATTCGGGTTTTTGCTCTCATTCTCCCTGATATGGCATCCACCTATTCTTATGCTGAATTTAATAAGATATTCAACGAAACTGTTCCGAAAACTGATCATTTACCTGTTGTTGTAAGAGTTGTATTCGAAAATCATCAAGTTCAAATAGATCTTTTTCAGACAACAACAGACTTCTCGACATCTCAAGACTGGCCACAGCAACAACAACATGAGTTCCAGCCAAATTGTTCGATTCCTATGCAAAGGTTAGTTTTTATAATTGGTTATTTTGTCAACATGCAGGGAGGGATTGGCGTTGTCTTGTATTCGCGTTATTCGTATTATTCAAACTTCTATCAAATTACAGACATCCAATTTCTCGATCCGCTTCATTTGTTGCTCCAACAC
This sequence comes from Caenorhabditis remanei, assembly GCF_010183535.1. Classification (NCBI taxonomy): domain Eukaryota; kingdom Metazoa; phylum Nematoda; class Chromadorea; order Rhabditida; family Rhabditidae; genus Caenorhabditis; species Caenorhabditis remanei. The sequence continues at coordinate 14,068,518 of NC_071331.1, forward strand.
CATTAATTGTATACGGAATGCCTCCACAACATGGTGATAGAATGTCAATGATCGATGGAAGATGTGATAGTCGAATCGGGGAATACGCGATGCCTTTATACTACATGCCTGCTCCACCACCTCCACAACCAATGTTTCTCCCGTATCCAGGTGCTTCCAAGATGGGAATGACTCATTTCGATCAACCAAGTATGGTCATGATGCCAGGTCATCCATTACAGTATCCAGAAATGCAAATGAGACGGAAAATGAAATCAGTAGATCCACATAGGAGGAAGTCGTGGTGCTCCAGAATTTGCTGTGCTGGATTCGCCCAATTACTTTGGACAATTGTTTGCATTATCTCCTTTGGAATCATTGCATCGTTGATTTTAGCATTATGTTACATGTGATTCAAATCGCAACTGTTTTTGTACATAATTTTGAAACCAAAAAGCAACAAAACGAACATTCCGGCGAGATTTTTATCAATAAATTAATATTAATTATAGTCTCTTATTGAATAAAAGAATGACAATTAGTTGGACGAATAAGAAGAAAAGTTCGACGAAAGAGACGATGGAGACTCCAATCAAAATACTCAGAATTCCTCCGAGATAAGACATGAACTTGGTTAGCTGGAAAATATTGATTGATTCATCAGAATACTTGAATAATAACTAACATCCATAGCCGGAGTTTCACTGTAAATCATGTAATCAAGTTTCGGGAGAGCAATTCTCAAAATGACCGAATCGAAGTACTTCTCATAACAAGAAGTTTTGTTTACGGATGAATTCTCACAATCCACAATCTGAACTTTTTTGTTTCAATTTAAATACTAAAAAGAAAACTGACCTTATTTACATATGGTAATCTGGAAAGTTTCGAAGTGTAAACGGTCTGTGAACAAGGCAATGGACAAGAACACTGTGGCCAGGTGGATGGATCTCCTTTAGAGTCAACGAGTGCATCGATACAATTCTCTGGAAACAAAGTAGGGATGAAATTTGGAATGGGTGGTGAAAAAACTCTGAGATATATTGCAAGAGATTCCATCAGAAGGCATGGGATATCTCGGATCCATACATTGGCAACTCTCACTGACGACATCTTGATAACATGATCTGAGGCATCCCTATAAAAACTCATTGAATACTTCTCTAATTCGTCTCTTTTTCTCTCACATCCGTAGTGTAATCCCCATCGTAATAATACGATTTGACTTCTTTGATTGCCTTCACGCACTTCCCATATCTTCCACCCAGACGATAGTAGTCTTTCTGAAATTGTTACTGGGTCAGGAAGTCGTATTATCTTTTGATTAACCCTATTTATAGCTATCCTCGATTCAAAATGTGGAGCAGTATTGATTCTAACAGATTCTGAAGTCACAACTTCTTCCTTTGTCGACGTGAAAACCATTACAGCAGCTGTTTCTGTCCACGGAAGATACTCTGATTGTTTCACATTCATTTGCATTTCGAGTCCTCCAGAATACCCAGATTCTCTTGCTTTATATTGGAAAGAAGAGTTCATGTGATTGAATGTGAAACAGTTTCCCAGCACTTTGTCATTCCACATCACAAAGTTTGAGCTGAAATAAATAGTTTCAAGTGTGTTTTGAATCTTACAAACTTTAAATCAATCAGCTGTTGTTCGTATGCAACCCATAAAAACATATCTTCCGCAGTCCAAGACAAAGCAGTTCTTGTTTCCAAACTGTATCCTCCGATAAGAAATGGAATTATGTCACGGACTAATGTTGGATCATTTGTAAGCTCTTGTGCCATCTGGAACATTGAAATTAGATTTATTAGGTTGATGCATAAGTTTCTTTCTTTTTTGAAGGTGTGACTTTGGTCCTCGGTCTCTTAGCGGAGAGATTGTTTCTCAACCCAAACTTTTTTGCATTCTAATGACCTCTTTAGTGGCTAACACATAATGTTTCAAGTTAGTGCATCGACAGTCCGCTCGTGAAAACGATGACTTTTTCGGTCGCCAACCAAATGTGTATTCTGGTAAGTTTTTTGATTCTAGTCTCATCGATATCAAAATGCAGAGATCTTCATAAAAATTTAAATGCAATTTATAGAACAAAACTTTATCTTGTTATCACACTTTAGTTTTTCATCGGAATGTTGAAAATAAAAAAGTTATGATCAGACGCTCGACAGCAACAAGAAATCATGGTTCGGCTGGGTTCACACAGATTACAGAAAAATTTGAGACAGCATTTATACCAAACTATTTGTGAAAGGTAGAGGATAACATAAGTAAGTTATGCCATAAAAAGTTTATGGCCAAGTCATCATATTAAGTGATACAATTTGGGTGATGTGTTTGCTATGATTTTTGCGCTTCTCAGAAATTTTGTGTACTAGACCTGGGTGGAGTCTAGGTCTCTTCTCAACGCTTACAAACAAGTCTGAATTATTTTGTTACAAGTAATTAACAGTAGATACATTGCTCTGTAATTGTGCAAAAGATCTAATGGATTGCTTCAAAGGTACGAGCAGAAGGCTTCATCAAATTCAAAAATCACGTGATTTTGATGATGTTGATTTCAGGCTTCTTGCGAAAAAAGAAAAATGATGTGAATATCCGAAACAAAATAAATTTAGAAATGTCAATGTCTACTCTACTCAATAATAAACATTTCTACCAATTTTCATATCTAGCGATGAAGAAAAATCGAAAACACTCGCACATCCCTAAATTTCTGTTCCTCACCTTTCTTCAGAGACGGGCATTGAACTAGCGTTGCTTAGATCAAAGGTTTTTATCATATTTTTAAACATGCATCTTTTTGTTTGTTTTAATTCTAATAAGTTTACCCACTCTCGTCAACATTTTCTAGGAAAAAAATGGAGACCAAGAATGGTACCAAAAAAGGGTTCCTCAAGTGTTTTGACGTGTCTACGGCTGAGATTAAGCAGTTGACGGACCTCAAGTCGCAGGTAAAATCACAATGAGTTAAAGGTACTGACCAACTATATTTCTCATTATGTGAACTATTAGTCTTCTAGAAATTTCATACCAAAAATTACCCAAAAAAGAAAGAAACTTATGCATCAGCCTAATAGATCAATCTGAAATGGCAACCTTACTTCATCAAGCTCATCCGGCCCCAAGTTTCCATAGGTTGCATTCAGAATTTGATAAATTATCTTATCTGGAAAACGATTTCAAGATCTCGACGTTGGAAAATTTCCGTAAACGTACTGAACAGACATGACTTTCCAAACATATTGGGACCACAAACACAGTAATAACTTCCATTTGTATTCACACAAGTAGCATCTGGATCTTTTGTTTTGCAGAGAGTTGTGTCTTCGGCACATTCATCCACATCTGAAAAGTTATTTAAAAATAAAATTATATTTTCAAACGAGCTACCAATTGTACAGTTGGTCCCAGTCCATTGAGGAGTACAAGTACAATTGTAACTATTCGGAGGCCCGATGATATCTTCACATTCTCCACCATTTTGACACGGAGTTTCATCACAATAAAATCTTTCTGAAAACAATATGATCTCCAATCATTTGATACTGTTCTTGAAAACCTTCTTCACAAAGAGTTCCCTTCCAATCAGGTGTGCATTGACATGTAAAAGTGGAATCTAGTAGATCATAGGTGGGAATACAAGTCCCTCCATTCTCACATTTGTTGATGTAACAAGAATTGAAAGCTGTAATTCATGTAAACCTCAACATCTCTCTTTTTTTGGAAGTTCTCACTTTCACAGTTTGTATCCATATAGAGATTCAAGCAGGCACAAGAATAGCTACCATTTCCCAAGTCAGTACATGTTCCACCGTAGAGACAAGGCTTCGAAGTGCAAGGGTCTCCGACTGGAGTAAGAAATATCAATATATAAGGCTACAGTGTCTCATGAACATACCACAAGGAACAGTTTGATTAGTACTTGTACAAAGACAATAACTTCCAATTTGATCATCGGTTATTCCACATGTTCCAACTCCACAATCCACAGATGCACATGGAGTCAACGTGGCATCACTTTGGCATGTTGACCCGGTTTTAAGCGGATTACATAAACAAGTATAGGCGGCTGCAGACGTTTGAATACATTTTCCATTTCCTGCAGCATCTCCGCACGGGCCAGGTGTGCAGACATCATTTAACGAGTAGACAGAAGCAGATCCAGAATTCATATCAGAATATGAGCACGTGGCAAGAAGAGCAGCAAGGAGACCACCGACTGAAATTTATATTGATTGAGTTGAATTAACTTGTTTTATGGAATGGTTTACGTAATCCGGCTTGAGGAGGATCAGTGAGAGTATTTGTTGTAGAGAAGAGACACTCTCCTTTCGTTCCACTCATTGCTGAAAAAGGTAATTCCATTCTCTCAATCTTTATGAGAAGACCAACTTGAATACGCATAATTTGAGGTGGGATTAGCTTCCCGATAAGCAACTAAAGCATCTCTACAATCATTTCCTTTTGTAATGGTAGCAGAGTAGACATAATAGTCCGTGAAAGTAGCAGACGAGTCATCATAACAACCAACATACGACGTCTGAACACTACGGGCGGTTTGACACGTGTCACCATAATAATCGAATGGACATTGGCAATATGGAGTAGTCTCACTGAATATTAGCTCACAAGTGCCTCCATTTGAACAGTACCCAGCACAAGGATCACCAGAGTCTAAAAGTTTTATTGAGAAGGGATCGTTCTAAATGAATCATACATTGACATTGTTCTCCGTAGAATCCAGTTGCACACGCACATGTGTAAGTTCCTCCGGACGAAGAGCAAACTCCATTTTGTAAGCAAGTCTGTGGAGAGCACGGGTCACTTGTCACTATAAAATAGAATTTCATCAGATCGTAGACATAAAAACTCCAAAATAGACCACTAACACATCGTGCAGTCAGTTCCTGTATACCCAGCAGCACATGTACATGTCGGAATGTCGTCAACAATATTGCATTGCTGATTAGAAATTGTGCACGGACTCGGAGAGCAACTCGTCGGACCGGTGCAAACAGTGTCGGAGGTTTGAGTTGATTGATCAGAACAGGTGCATCCTGAACAAGTTGTGGCAGTTGTTCGGTTCGCAGGATAACAATATCCATGAGCACCGCAATCATATGGAGTGTCCGTCTGGAATTTTAAAACCCAAAACTTTTACTTTTTTGTTGACTTTCGTTTTTGTTTTAATATAAAAATGCTATTTTACCTGAGAGAAAACAACTGGAACAAACAGCAGCAATAGAAACATTATTCTGTCAACTGAACCTTCTTTCTCTATTCAGAAATCGTTTCAAAACTCTTTTCTTTTTCGAAATTCGAGATTCAGATCGAATTTCCTCATGAATTATTGATACTAAAGAAGACACAGAAGCCGTCTTATTTCCTCTTTGTTTCTGATTCTTCTTGTTCTAATAGAATTTTTTGGGAAAAAGTTTATCAAACAACAAAATTCAACGGTACTAGTTCATGGGCGAAGCTGGGTTTCAATATACATGAGATCGTTTTATTTATTATGGTATCAATCTTCCTTCGAGGATACTGTACTGCGTGGTGAAACTTCTGATGACGATGTCTGAAATCTACATTCCAGCAAATAAACCTTCATAAACCACTTACGCTATTGCCTCGTTCTTCGAATCGTTTCCTATGGAGCACACTCGCTGCATACAACATAGATGCTACTTTACTTTTGTGGTCCTCTTCCTAAAAAATTAATAGATTATTATGAGAAAAAAATTCGGGAACTCACTCCGTGGAGTTCTTCATGATCTGTCGAGCTATGGCCATGACCATGTCCGTGTCCGTGTCCATGGGTTATATTCACTCTTGGTTCTCCTAGTTGGAAATAACCCATATTCAAGTATCTTTGAAGGAATTCCAGATAACATCCGGAGACAGTAAATGCGAAGAGATAATCAGCAGGGAACAGTGTTTGAGTGAATATCATGCAGATGAGAGTGGTGCTTGAGAATCTGAAAACCTTTCGTGTTATTGAAAAGTGTTTTCTTAGAAAACGTACGGGAATTTTTCGTCAGTGAGTTGATATTTGATAAGTGATGTTTGGAAAAAAGTGACTCCAAAGTGAATCCAAGCAAGAAGAAGGCCCGCGAGACATGCCAGAGGCAAAAATCTTTTAGTTGCAATACAATCTTTGTCTGAGAGTGCAAGCAGTCTTCGAACTGCAAAGTACTGTAGCCATTGTGTTAACTGTAAAAAGTTCATTCCTTTTTACGAATTGAGTTGAGTGTGACTCACTTGAACCATAACTAAATCAACATTCTGAATGACTGCATCTGACCATATTATGAATCCATCAACTCTCTGATATTCAATTTCCACAGATTGCAAGATCTGCAACATATTTCATTTCGTTTTCTCTTCCATTTCACACACATTTGCTAAAGTTCAGAAACAAAGGATGGTTCCTGTTATCTATTGAAATGATCCAATAAAAAACTGTGTCTTGACTGTCAACAGAATCCAAAAAATCACACCTATAAAGTTGCTCTCCGAACCGGAATGATAACGGAATTCAGGAATACGAATAGGGATGCTTGAAAAATTTTGAACACTTACCAGCTTGATGAGAAGAACGACACAGCAGCCGAATAGAATTGAAATATCTCCTCTTGCATGTGCTTTGTGATGAGCATCGAGACGTTCGTTTGGAATTGTTCTCGAGAAGGCATAGAGCTGAAATCGCATCAACTTAGAAACTTATTCTAAGAAAAAATTTAACCAGAAACACGATTTTTTTCGATTCCGGGGTTTCATTCTCTTGTTTTTACTCACCGCTCCGAAGAAAAACACTTGGCAAACATTTGCAGCCAAATTGATGTAATCATTGGTCATATAATGCTCATCCACCAATTCATCAAAATCTGAAAAGACCTGAATCATTTTTAAAGTTCAAGATCATTTACCTATAGTGTAGTAAAAATAAAAAAGCCATTTGAGTGCGGACATAATCATGACGATTGGAGAGATAAGAACAAAGAAAGCGACAAGATACTTGCTGACAATCAGTGGCTTATTTTCGAGAGCAGGATGTTCCACGTAGACTCGAGAGACATCTTTCATGAATTCACGGAGCATTCCACGAACGCCTTCTTTTCTCTGGAGTTTTCAAGGTCAAGATTAGTCTAAGCAACCGAAAGCCAACCTTCATTCTTTTCTCTATATCTTCTGCTCTCTCTTCTGCTCCTCCACATGCTAACCAATGAGTTACAAGAAGGATTGGGAAGAATTCAGAAGCACAAGAAATTATTGAAGATGACAGAAGTCCCTTGTTAATATAATACCACATTTTCTGGGTTCCATGAAGCTCCGAAGCTGGATTACACTCGTAATGTCGTTTGATAACTGGACACCAGTACCCTTCTAATTCTTTTCTTTGGCACAACTCCTGAGATTCACTTTAAACAAAGACATACCAAACAAACTTACTTGATGACTCAAATATCCTTTGTAAATGACAACTTTCATCCAAACAACTGCAAACGTGATGTTGATAAAGAGTCTTCCAACTTTATCCAAATTTGAACTGATGGCTCCATAAAATCTTCTGTGGAGGACGTAAATTAGAGATAATCCGGAGAAAGTTGCCATCAAAATATCATAAATTGCTTCAATAAATAACTCAGATGGATACAAAGCGTCCACTAGTTTGTCACAACTCGAAAATGCGTAATCGAACACAATGAAGTATAAATATCCCAACATGATACCGAGAGTCAATGCAATTGCTCCGATAAGAGCTGGATCAGGTATTTCGTGAGGTTCATCTAGTTTTGGAAGTTTTCTTGTTCGATACAAAAACTCAATTTGGATGATTCCACAACAGAACATCAAAAGAGCAACAATCTGAATACCGGAAATGACAATTGTAGATCAAAAAAGAAACATACCAAATGATAAATTCTGAGATAGTAGATAGTATCTTCACGACTTAAAAGCACATAGAAGTTCATGAATACACAGAGTATGAAAATAATGTAGAGAGTTACAGTACAAAAATAATGGATCTGAAAATTATGGATACGGTATTTTAGAGAATGAGATGAAATCAACTAACATGTTTTCCCCATTTTTGAATTTTCATTTTGATCCGTTTCCGTGTTTAAACTGAAGATCGAGAACGAGAAATGCCGGAATTCGGTAGTAAAATATAAAATGAAGGGTAAGAATGATAATGCTGGCACACCGACTCCGAGTAATTATTGGGACATTATCAATGGAGACATTAAAATTTTTAATGCGTTTTCTTTTTATTTTACTGTTGCATGATGGTGATGTTTCTCCTTTTCATAGACACATTTTTTGATCTTGACTTTTGTCAGGTATTGAGTGGTTGACGTACTTCAAGAATTGGGTCAACATAAGGGAAAGACTGCAGAAAAAGTATGATTTTTTGATGGCTCTTTTGAAGGGAAAAGGTGTGAAATTATTGCCAACATCAACTGCAAGTCACAGATTTGTCACTTTTTGTGTGGGAAACAGAACAAATAAGAGAGGGAAAAAGGGAATTCCTAGTCCAGAGGAGTTGGAGAACAGCAACAACGCCTAGATACTGGAAATTATTTCAGAAATAAAATAGTAAGAGTCAGCAGAAATCAGGAACATTCGGAGAGACTTACCTTCAGGTTCCACATAAAATAAATTGTTTAATGGAAGTGAACCCCTTGGGTTCCCACCACTATCTTGTATTCCTTTCTGCAGATATGTGATACACAAATAATAAAAAGAAGCAAATGTAGAATACAGGTTGTCTTCGAGAATTGTATCAAAATTCTGAAGCCCTCTAGCTACTCGAAGAATCATTTTAATTCTACATAACTTATATTCTAGATGAATGGAATCTCCGACTATATCTGATTTTTCCCTTGAATCTCGTCTGAAGGCCAAAGAAGAGAGTAACGAAATACAGAGTACCGAACGAATAAATAAGCTGATTTGAAGTTGTGACGGAATAGTGCGAAATGACGCAAGTGGAATCAGCATAAAATTAAAAATATGCAGTGGAGAATCGACATCAACAGTTGACACAAGTATACCATTGAGTTCCGGTGTATCATGTTTTCATGAACATTTCTTTTTAGTCTCTTTTGGTTTTATTTAAAAGTAAGATTTGAAGGATACAAGATTATCACTGGATAGTTTCAGACAGGTTAGGGAGTAGTCTTTTGAAGTATCAGTTCAACTAAGCACTAAGAAATCGAAACAATTTTGAACCGGCTATTCATGAATTTCAACTGATTGGTGTTCTCTGAATTTTTAAGATTCCAAACTACTTGGGTCAAATGTTCATTCGTTTTCATACATCGTCACCTTTCCGGTTGCTCCCTTCTCTTACCCCGATAACCTGCTTCCGTGTGTTCCTCCCTTCTCATAATCTTTTGTCTAATCACGCCTGTAAACATGCTCACGTAACCAACCAATCTTCCTTTCTCTTCATTCACCTTTTTCTTGAAATCAATTATTTTCTGTTGCTTCATTCAATTAAATATCGAAATCTATCAATTTTCAGCTGGAGAAGAAGAGATGAAGTCAAGGCGTCGAGATGAGGTTGTACAGTTTTGTCGAGAGAACACACTGCTTGTCATGACAATGTTCTCCGTATTTCTGGGTGTTGTTTTGGGATTTGGTCTTCGTCCATTGAATCTTTCACAAGAAACACTTCAACTTATTAATTTTCCCGGAGAAATATTCATGCAAGTTCTCAAAATGATGATTCTACCTCTCATTTTCTCTTCTTTAATCTCTGGTGAGTACTTTCTTTTCAACATGAAATCGAATTTTTCGTTTTCAGCTCTAGCTCAAATGGACGCCAAGGAATCGGGACAAATGGGTGCATCTACAGTGCTGTATTACCTGTCTACAGCTATTTTAGCCACTTTGGTAAGTAAAAACGAACGAAATACAGTATTTTTGTATTCAATATCTAATTTGTAGCTTGGTATCTTCCTGGTTACGGTAATCCATCCAGGAGATCCTTCAATTAAAGGAACAGAGATAGCAGAAGCACCATCTGAGGGAAATGTTTCCCCATTAGACACATTCCTTGATCTCGTCAGAAATATGTTTCCGGAGAATATAATTCAAGCAACGTTTGAGAGAATGCAAACGACATACGTGGCGATACGTCCGAAGATAGCATCAAAAAATGGGACCAATATAATAGTGAAAAGATCAATTGGAATGACAAAAGGAATGAATATTCTCGGAATAATAGTCTTCTGTACTGGTTTCGGAATTGTAATCTCTCAATTGGGAGAGCGTGCCAGAATAGTTGTCGACTTTTTTGTCATTTTGGATGCAGTGATAATGAGATGGGTTGTCACTTTGATGTGGTTTGCTCCACTTGGAATCACTTGTCTTATTTGTGGAAACTTGTTGGAATTGGATGATATCTCTGATATTGCTTCTGTACTCGCTTTATATGTATTCACTGTCTGTGCTGGATTGGTTCTTCATACAATTATCACTGTTCCATTGATGTACTTTTTCATCACAAGGGAGAATCCTCTTCCAATTTTTAAAGGAATGATTCAGGCAGTTGTCACTGCTTTTGGAACTGCATCAGGGTAAGTCCGAATTGAGAAACAATGACGAACCTCAGTAATTTGTTTTCAGAGGAGCCACGTTACCAATGTCAATGCAATGTCTTGAAGATCACTGCGGAGTAGATCGTCGTATTTCTCGATTCGTTCTTCCTCTCGGTTCAACTATCAATATGGATGGAAATGCTTTGTACGAAGCTGTTGCTGTAATCTTCATTGCTCAACTCAACAACGTTCAACTCTCTCTAGCTGAAGTTCTTACTGTTAGTATAACTGCAACAATTGCTTCGATCGGATTAGGATCAGTCCCAGCTGGTCTTGTTTCTATCCTTCTCATTTTGAATACAGTCGGTTTACCAGTACGAGACGTGTCCATGTTGTTTACTGTTGATTGGCTTTTGTAAGTTCTAACAGCGAAAAATGTTTTTAAAATTAATCTTGGTTTCAGAGACAGAGTTCGAACTGCTGTTAATGTTTTGGGAGATGCTTATGCTGCTTCAGTAGTGCAGCATCTGTTACAGGTTGGTCCAAATAGTGTTCCTATTTATTAAATGTTTCTTAATTGTAGAAAAAACTAGACAAAGCAGATGCTCGTCACGATTACAAGGCGGAAATCAAAGGAGAAATCGAGTTATTGAAATCGGCAGCTACCAGTAGAAGACCATCATTTACAATGTCGGAAGCATCGAAAGAGCTGTTCTTGACACAAGCAAGATCAGAAGGAAATTCGAGAATCGGATCACGAATTGGTTCACGTCGTCCATCTTCCACCAACTTGCATTTATCCTGGCGTAATAATCCTATTGATCCTCCATACACACCCCTACCTAACGATGAAAACGTGTAATTCTGTAACTCATTCATCCATGTCACTTTCCCATTCCAATACAGAAAACGGTTATTCTCTCTTCTTTCCACGAGAACCCATGAATTATTTTGTACATATCAATTGTTTCCTATTTTAGCCTGATTGATGAAACTCAATAATTTATGTTTGTAAAATGTTTAGCAGATGAAGAATAGCGCATTAGATTACTTGTATTCGAAAATTAGAGAACTCAAATGGACAATGGAAAACTCAAGAGTTGAAGACTATAAAGAGTTTGGGAAGCTAAAGAAAAAATGAAATGTGCAAATCTAGTTGGATGGGTCGAATTCGAGTCCAAGTCCGAACTTGTGAGCGTCGTTGGCAGAGAGGTTGAATTGAGTTGAGAGAGTAAGCTTGAGAGCTGGGGACAGCGAGTGAGTGGCGGCAACGGCAACCTGGGAAGAGCTGTTGACCTTGGCGCGGATAGCAAGATCGCGGCTTGGGGAGTACTTGGTGGCAAGAGCGTAATCAGCTCCATTTCCTCCAACCTGAATCAAAACAAGTGTATATAATGATTTTAAGCCTCATGTTTACCTTCCATCCGAGTTGAGTTCCGATCTCAACATTTGGAGCAACCTTGTGGTAGAGAGAAGCTCCGAAGTCGTTGGAGTTGATCACAAAGGAGTGAAGAGTGTATTGTGGAGTAGCATGCCCGAAAGCCAATGAGGTAGCGGCCAACTTGTTCGACGATGAATCGAAAGTAGCCGCAGCTCCGATGAGCCATCCGTCGCGAGCGAAGACTCCGGCGGCGTTGATCACTGGGGCGGCGGTGACTCCAACATCAGCAGTGATCTAAACCAAAATATATTTTTATTGTCGTCTTCTTTTTTTTCTGTAGAACTATACTACGTAATCAAAATCGAACCCTAAAATTATCATGTTTCCAGTCCAACTTTATTTGAGAATTGCCAGTTTTATCGCCTAATATATGAAGAAGAGTACTCACTCTGGCAGTTGGGAGTGCCCAGTCGAGCTTCACTTTTCCGCTTCTCTTTCCTGCATGTGGAGCGTAGAGAGAGTCGAGGGTGACCTTAACTCCACGGCCGAATTGCTCATTGACCTCGATGACAGTTCCAAGTTGGTTCTCGGTGTTCCACTTCTCAGTCAAAGTGATTCCTTAAATTAATACATCATTTTTTGTTTTTGTTATCTAGTTTGTTGTTAGAGACCAATGATCACAAGCGTTGTCACGAGGTTTCCCAGTGAACATACAATTGCATCACCCGAAAATATATTGCCCTAGTTTTCTCGAACAACTGATAAGAATCATAAATAATGCCAATTATTGAACGTACCGTATTGTGGAATCTTGTACTTGACATCAAGGTTTCCTCCGAGCTTTCCGGATCCAATATTGTGGGATGCGGCAGACTTGAACTCAACCTCCTTGTTGTCTCCAGCTCTGGTGGTGGAGTCGATCTTCAAGAATCCGAAGTCTGAACAAAAATTTTACAAATATAAAATTATTCTCGAAACTCACTGTATCCCTTGTTGAAGAGGTCCTTGGCGGACTTTCCGAGATCAGCAAAGGTTGGTGGGGCCATTTTCTGAAAATAAATAATGACTATTTTAACAGGGTTCTCAACATTTCGAAGACAAGCTCGGACGGAAAAAAAGAAATATAAAATGACAAGTCCAGAAAAATAACACTGAGAAAATGTTTAGACCCACAACAATCTCTCCGGAGAGAGTGCAAAGAAAAAGAGAAGCGTGTGGCACATTACTCTGGCAAAAGATGTCCTCTAACTCAAAGAGAGAACTATGTTAGAGAAATCTGAAGACAATTCAGAAACGTCAGATTATCTTATCAGAAAATTCAGAAGTGAATGAAGACAGCATAAAACTTCAGCGCCCCCGTCAACTTTGAAAATGAACGAATCACGCCACAAGACAACCAACCAACAAACTGCGTTGTAGAGTTCAAAGGCAAGCACTTCGGCGCGGCGGCCGCCCGTCACGAGACAACATGAGAGTTTGGAGAGACGCTGAGAATGGCGACTGCACCGCGACCGCCTCGCCAACAACAACATTCGAAATTTTAGCGGGCTTTCAAAATTCGAAGCAGTCACGCGCTCAATGTTTGGTATTTACTCGATGATGGGCGACTCTGGAAAGCTTTGATATAAAACAAAAACAAACATATAATTAATAACCAAATCTGAATTTTAATATTTTATAAAGAAATCTTTAAATAGAGAAGTTGAACGCCTTTGGGCTCCGCGGTTGGCCTCCAGATATAGGATTTATAGGTTGCCATAGGGATGCAAACTAGGAAGTGCAACCGGAAATTGAATGTGAACTCAAATGTTTTCCGCACCACTTCTTCTAGCAATTCACGCCATATGCCATTCACACTTTCAATATTCTCTGAATGTACCGCTCCGAAATTTCCAAGCCTCAGCTAGAGAATCCTAATTTAGTGGACAGAATAATTGTTATCATTCTGCCAAACTACTTTTATGAGTATGAAGGAGTCTTAAAACATCTCAGAAAGGAAAACTTTGGTATCATAGAAGTGAGTTGCATTTTTAAGAGTATTTGTGAACAATGTTGAATCTAGAAACACGTGAAGCACTTCAAAGCTGACGACGTAATGGAATGGAAAAGTGCAGATCTAGAGTCTCAAGATATTTGGGAACTTTCGGATAGATTGAGCGATGGCCCATGTATGCTTCTCTTGTGCCAACGAGCCAATGCTTTTATAGAAATGAGAGAAGTCGCCAGATATCACAACGTTATCGCACACAGGTAAGATCCTCAGAACATGTAGGTGGGAAGCAATTCTTTAAAATACGATTACGTGATCAGAATAGAAAACAGCTATCGCAAATTCTAAGTTAACTCACCAACTGAGCACTTCGAGCACTTTTGTCAACATGTAGAAATGTTTACAAAAAATAATGTTATTTTCTGTTTTTCGAGATTTCAGTCTTCAGCCAACACTGAAGAAATCAAAGAATCTTGAAACAATTTTTCAGCGATAATGCTCTGAAACCTAGTTACAGTAATCGATGATCTGTTCGAGAGAACATCAGAGGAAAACTGAATATACCGTGATTGAATACATAACAGTTTTTTCTTTAAAAACTATGTTATTCAGAATGAGTTCAAATGACGGAATCTACTTTTCCAAGACTACCATCGCCGCTTATCATGACACTCTTTTCTTCTTCCCAAAATGTAAGAACTACATTTGAAGAAGACTTCAAAACTTTTTTTGTTTAGATATTGATGAAAAGGCGATTCTCAAACATGCGAAAGATTATCTATCGGTTGAAGTCTGGCCTAAGCTGAGCCAAGGATTAGCTCGTCTTGCCGTTGAACGACCAGATAATCCGATTGTTAGTTGTATTCCAAAATTTGACAATATCTATTTATGTTACTTCTTACAGAAATGGCTGGCCGAGCATCTGCAACAAATGCGTTCATGAATGATTCTGAAGCAATAAACTTTTCTTTTTAAAATTATACACAAAACATAACTATGCGAAAGATAGGGCAGGAACATATTACAAGTAATCAAATAACACACAGGTTGTAGGAAAAAACTCGGTAAACTTTAGAATCAATTATAAAAAAACAAAACAAAACAGAAATTAATACTCTTCCTCCATAGCAATTCGAACAAAGAGAGATGCAGATGGGTCTAAAGTATGCTGGTATCCAGTATTCAATTGTATTTGAGAATATCCGGTTCGAAGACTCATGACAGGAATCGAAAATTCTCCGACAAAATCGTTGGAAGATGTAGAGTCGAAGTCCTGAAAGATGGAATTTTAGAAATGAAAATTAAAGTTTTTAGAGAACCTTAACACAGAAACGGATGATAGCAAGTTCTGGACAACAAAGGGTGAAATAGAAGTTATCTCTCCATTCTGGATTGAATCCGTTGTCTTTGATGATTCTTGTTTTTGCCTTCGTCTCGTCTCTTGGAATTCCAAATATTTGAACACTGACATATGGATCGATGATTTCTTTTCCAGGTTCGGATTTTGGAAGGTATTGTGCAGAGAAGAGACCGATTCCAAGCTTCAGCTTCGGTTTTGTCATAGTTCTCGGATCAATTCCTTCAAGAAGGCATCCAGGTTTCAGAACGTATCCACAATTTCCATTAATTCTGAACAAGCCAGCATTCAAATCAAGCTCTTCACCAGCCGTTTGGAAGTTCATAGCGACACTTTGGATTCCACAGAGCCAAGAAACGATTGGATGCATGTTGGAAGAATCTTGACGGAGACCTTTTGGATAACTTTTGACGAGGCGTTCTGCAGTATATGTGAAGATGGGAACTGCAGCTTCAAACATAGTATACACTTTGTTTTCGGATAGAGATGGACTACCATCAAACGGATCTGTAAATTAAGAATTCGGCTTCGTTTTGAAGATTTAAAAACTAACGTTTGTTTACATCTTGATAAATGTTGTGACTCAATTTCACAGATGGAAGTCCAATCAATGCTGAGAGTTCAGGAGCTACTGGATGTGGATGAACATGATGTTTATCCTTATCAATCGGCGAATCGTCCTCATCGGGTTCTTCAATCTCCTCTTCGAGAATAATCTTCTTACCACGGAGTAAAAACTTTCTTTTCAATTTATTTGGAGAAGGCAATGGGTGACGATGAGAATCTTTGGGTGGAATGTAGAGAGAATCTCCGAGTATTTCTTTGAATAATTCGGCCATCACAGCTTGTTGTACGAAGCCAACATGATTTTCGAGAGTTAAGATCACAGGATATGGGGACGTTTCGAACGCGGTTCTCTGAAACAAACCGGCATTAACCGAGTTGCTGGTTGTAAGACTTATATTATTTTCGTTTACGACTAATTCTCACCTTGATAGCTTCTAACGAATTTCTTAACGTAATCGATTCAATAAAAGTTCTTTTATGTGTGATGACCGGCTCTCCATGCTCACCATCGAACAAATCTACTGAAAAAGCACACGTATTTCTCGTTTTTGAACAAAAAACTAGATATGACTTACACTCTAATAATCTCGCTCCTTTTCTCAGCGCAGAAATATAACCTTCAACTGTTGCTTCTCCTTTTACTTGTAACCCAGTCAAATAGGTGTTATGTGATGAATTAACGAAGTAATGAGTCAGCGGTTGGTCCATATCTTGGAAGATGCTCTCATTTCCTGGTTTGAACACGTTTCCCCATCTTGATTGCATCAGTCTTCGCATTCCCATCAGTCCCATAAGTTTTTCTTTCTGTTTATCCTGCACAGTTTGCTCAAAGGTGTCCAGAATCTGCTCTGCTTTCTTCATATCTACGTTTTCAAACTGAAATTCTAATACTTATGATAATAGTCTTGCGACTGTTCACTCACTCCTTGTTCTACTGTCAGAAATCTTTGCAGATCAGCTACAGTCAGTGTTTCCACATTATCAGAACTTGCTTGAGTCATCACAAATCGTAGATCAGGACGATCGGTAAGTCGTTCAAAAAAATTGAGAAATTCTTTTTCGTTCAGTTTATTGTCTCTCGAGTTTTCTAGTTCTGATTCTCGAAAGATGGCTTTTGCGTATCTTTCACTGATTTGTAAATTCATTCGTTTTAACAGATTCCAGACTTCATCAAATGTGAGAAGACCTGAATAATTTATTATTTTCCGGATCGAAAAAAGTTCTCACCATTTTTGTTAGTGTCTCCTTGTTGAAATTTGTCTATCAACCAAGCAGTTTCATTGAAAACAACTCGTTGGTGTTTAGCGACTGATATGAGATGATTCAGAACGGAAACCCATTTGTCGCGGGTCTAAAAGACTAATTGGAAGTCTTAGTCACTTTTCGAACAAATTCTTTGTTTTCACGGGAAAAGAATTGACGATAAAACTCACTTCTCTAGAATCCGCGCAGAAGTCAACAGACTTATGAAGAAACTTGGCATGCGAAAAGATGACAGAAAAACATCTCGATTCCGGTGCTAGCTCTTGGAATTCGTACTTCTTGGAAGCTCTTTGCAAGTTATCAGTTTGGTAACCAGATCGAACTTCAAGTAACTCTGACAGTGCAACTGATTTCAACGCATTTGGTACGAAATTGAACCAGTAACTTGAATAATAGTTCAGAAATTGTTTACTTTTGATAGTCACCAGAGACATTTCCTTTACTTTTTGACTGAAAACACAGTTATTTTGAAATGAATTTTCAAAGCTTGAAAACATACTTTTTGATTCTACATAGTAATGATCCTTTTTCAGCCCATTCTAATTCTTCTTTGGTTTTTTCTTCATCTGCAGCTTGTGCAGCGGCCTGCTCTTCTGGAGAGACGTTCTTGGCCATGTAACCCTGAAAAAATAACGTTGGTTTGTTGGCGGCAGGCAGTGGTGACAAGAACAAATCAGTGAGAGACGAAGAAGAATTTCGTGAAACCAATTGCAAAATAACTTTGACGAGACCGATGCGGGTCGGTCATCAATGAAGAAGAGAGAGAGAAAGATGCGGGCGTGGTGCCAGTTAAGTTGAAAGGTCTCTTCTGTCGGTCTTTGTTTGGCAATAGATGTATTGATTCGTAAACAAACTTCTGCATGCGTCCGAAGAACAGTTCCTCTTCGTTTTTATCGGAGTCAATAACATATTCTCACTGTTTGACAGGCAGAACTCATGGTCTAAAAAGGGAGGAGTTTGAGAGAACACTCAACAAAAACTGCCAACGATGCTCCGTAATCCCGAGCGCGTGTATTTAAAGAAAAGAAAGGGGATTTATAAACATTGAATATTACGGGAGGCTGGATGTGTTCGGTCTATATATTTTTGGAGATTCAGGACAATAAGGCCTGTTAGATAATTTTTATTTTTGTTGCACTTCTTTTTTGCCTTTTTACACTTCACTAAACTTACAAGCTTCGAAAAATTCATGTAAATACATCAATTATTGAACGAAAAATCATTCCTCATTCGTTTTTTTCCGGTAACTTGGAATATATCGAATTTTTCCAGGAGAATGACTCGTCATGGAAAGAACTCGACAGCAGCTTCGGTCTACACATATCACGAGCGTCGGCGAGATGCAAAGGTTAATATTATATTATTTACGAACTCATGTGAGTGTAATTTATATTTCAGGCAAGCGGATACGGAACTTTACATGCTCGGCTTGGTGCTGATTCAATTAAAGAATTCCACTGTTGCTCATTAACTCTTCAGCCGTGCAGAAATCCAGTGATTTCCCCAACTGGTTATATTTTCGATCGTGAAGCAATCCTCGAAAACATTCTTGCTCAAAAGAAAGCGTATGCTAAGAAGCTCAAGGAATATGAAAAACAATTAGCCGAGGAAAAAGCAAGTGCGAAACAAGCGGAAGGACAAGCCGAAGTTTTAACGAAAAGAACGCAGTTCTCGGCAATCGAAAGTACTCCAAGTAGGACTGGAGCAGTATCAACTCCAAGAAATGAAACAGGAGGATTGGTCAGTAATTTTTGTATTTTGAGTTGATTACAAATGAAATATTTAGAAACGGCAAGGAGGTGTGATTTCAAGTGAAATTGCGGCAAAAGTGAGAGCACATGGTGAGGAAGGAACAATGTCTAACATGAAAGGAGATAAAAGTACTTCTCTTCCGAGTTTCTGGATACCAGAGCTCAATCCAACTGCTGCCGCTTCGAAACTTGAAAAGCCAAGCTCAAAAATTCTTTGTCCGGTTTCGGGAAAACCTATTAAAATGAAAGAGTTATTGGATGTCAAGTTCACTCCAATGCCAGGAACTGAATCATCTGCGAAACCGAAGTTTGTCTGTCCAGTGACCAGAGATGAGTTGACGAATACAACCAAATGTGCGTATCTCAAGAAGTCGTAAGTTAATAATTATTAGGATAATTCAAAACGATTCATCCTCTCATAGGCAAGCAGTCGTGAAGTACGATGTTGTTGAAAAGTTGATCAAAGGAGATGGTGTCGATCCAATCAACGGAGAGCAAATGACCGAAGACGATATAATCGAGTTGCAAAGAGGAGGAACTGGATATGCTGCAACGAATGAGGTCAAGGCGAAGCTGATCCGGCCACAACTTGAATTGCAATAATTAAGCTTGTTGCTATTTTATTATCTGTATATGCTTTTCATTTTTTCTTGTTACAACTCAAAATTTTAAAATAATAATTTATTTTGATTTATTAGTTCAAAGCTTTTTCAATATGTACAAATATTTTCTTCAGCATCTAGCACCTTTGTTCGATTAACCAAGAAGTGTGCTTTGAGCACAATTAGGACCTGTCCATCCAAGATTACAAGTGCAGCTGTATGACTTCAAAGACCCCACACACAAACCATTTCCAGAGCACTGAAGAGCCCCAGTACACAGTGGCTCGAGTTCACAACGAAGTCCTGTGAATCCTGGAGCACAAATACAACTTGGAAGAAGCTTGTTCCCTAGACAAATTCCATTTCCATTACAATCTTTGGATTCGCAGAATAGAGCTTCTGTTCCAGGGAGAAGAGCTGAAGATTAGAGATTGAAGGCATATATGGGGTTATTACGAAGACGTACTGAATCTGGATTCACATCTTGAACCGTAGTATCCTGGAGCACAGATGCACGACTTCAAATTCTTCGTTCCAATACAAATTCCATTCGAGTTACAATCGGATGATTCACAAATTGTCCCAGTGACTGAATTCAGTGTGTTTAGAGAGGGCCGTGAACTGATTCAACTCACTCTTTTCACATCTTTCTCCAGAATATCCCAGGTAACAAGCGCAAGTCATCGAATCTTTTGATCCAATACACAACCCATTAGAGCTGCAATCACGGGCGTCACAAAGAGTCACTGGAGTCTTTTCACATCTGGATCCAGTGTATCCGATTTGACAAGCACACGAAAAACTGTTTTTAGTGCCCAAACAGAGACCCTTATTATTACAATCACTGGGAGAACAGAAGGTAATGGGAGCTGATGGATCAATATTCACTGAAAAGAAGGTTCATTTTTTTCAATTACATCCTAAGATGTACTCACAAAGTCCGGAAATTTCACTTTCACACTTGAACCCGGTCTTTCCAAGATTACAAAGACACAGTGGAGCCTTTTTGGATCCGACACAAACTCCATTCCCGTTACAATCACTTGCTGTACACATTTCCAATGCGTCATCGTCCAAACCGAATGGATTATTCAACAAGTTTAAAGAACTGGCAGTTGGGAAAAGATTTGGGAACAATTGGTTATTCTTGTTGTTGGAGAAAAGATTGAATGGATCCATAAGATCTGAAATTGAGAAGTTTCATTATGTTCTAGATACGAACTATTCTCTTACTTGCAACTGAATCACATGAATCTCCAGACCATCCAAGGAAACACATACATGTGGATTGTTTTGCAGTTCCGAGACACAATCCTTTTCCACTACATCTTGTGAATGCATTGCATGGAAGTAGATCATTGAGTTCTCCCAATCCTCCGAGTGTCGGTAATCCTTGTCTTCGATATCTTCCAGCTTCAGTAGAAACAATCAGAATTGATAAAATGAGAAGAAGGCTTTTAGAGCAAATCATTGCAAAACACAGTTGTTTTTTGAATCATTTCCAATCCGTGACCCATTTTATAGTGACCCATCATGAAGTCACAAACAAACAATCATTAGCCAGAGCTGGCGCCTGAGTAAACCAAACGCCTTATTTGGTACATTTCGTATAGTATCTAATTGTGACCTCTCGATCAGTGATGACGAAGAATGTCATGCATCAGAAATAAAATGAAATACAGTAACAATATGGAAATGAACTGCATTTTTATGAGCTGTTTGATGGTAATAAAAAGGGCAAAATTCGGAGAGAAAACCATTCGATTTTCTGATTTTTAGGAGAATCGGCTATCATCCGAAATGAAAATCTTTGTTATTCTTGCTCTCATTTTGAGCCTTCTCTCTGTGGTAAGACCTTTCAATCTCTTCGTATGATCCAATTGAATTTCAGCCAACTATGGCTCGTACCCGTTACAGCCATAAACTTGCTGGAGGCTCTCCATCACTTCACTCTTCTTCCGGTACTTTCCGCAAGGCTTCATTCGATAAATGATCGATTTATTCTCGTTAATAAACATTCATCATTGCATCTTTTATTTGTTCGTCTATTCAGATTGAGTAGAGATTTTTTCTTCTGTTTTTTCTTCTTAAAATGAAATGACGTCAAAACATTGAATTTTCGCAACACAAGAGAGAATGAAGTTTAAAAAAGTTTTATTAATTTGTTTTAATAAAAATGAAGATCGTTGCAAGACCCATATTATGGGAATACATTTGTGAAATATTTGGAATGAGAAGAAACTATTAAAGATATGAATTGACTAGAATTTGATAACAAGAAATAATTGACTAGCACAACGGGTAGAGAGGATGAGATGGTTGGTTTTATAGGACATGGACATTAGAAGATCATGGAATTGAAGTGAATCACTTTCCTCCTTTTAGTTTTTTGTGTTGATCTCGTTCAGAGGAAGATTCTGGCGGCTCGCATTCGAAAGACATCAACATGGAATCTGGAAATAAGCTTGAGTTTTTTGAAAAGAAAAGTTGAAGTGGCGCTCACCTTTCTCTCCAGAAACTGCCGTAATCAACAGATATTGTAGAACTTGTGGATTCTTTTCAAACGTGCAAATTGTCGATTTCCACTGAATAACGTCTCTCAATTGTTCTGCTAATTGATTGAATGCCATGAAGTTCAAATGAGCATTCGGTAGAATTCTCGGATGTCCATGGTAGATCAAGAACAAATCTTTGAGTAGAAGAACAAAGAATGGAATCACTATTTTCTGTTGGTTTCCTCTTGCACTGTCAGCTCTCCATTGTGCTGCTTTTATTGTTGCACGATAGCTCAAGAAATTTCCAGATGGATCCAGTTGGTGTTGAAGTATTTCGAGCTTCGCTTTCTCCACTCGACACCACTGAAAACAATTTATTTCTTTTGTTTCCAGAATCAAAGTCTTACAGTTTTCTTCAATCTGCTCACAGCAGGAAGAGATAAACCAGCAACAATAGCCATCATTGAATTGAAATTTCCAATTTCACAACACTCTTTTGCAATATCAATCATAAATTCGAATACCGCAACTCGATTTCTGAAAATACCTCGAGTTTTATGAAGCTTCTTCGTTGAATCTATACCTCTTCTTCGTTTGTTTCAATACTTCAATCGCTGCAAAAGCAGATAATCGATTGAACCATTCGATATAAAATGATATTGAACTGATCGTTCCTTCTTTATTTTTCGAATGTCTTCCAATTTCTGATAGAGGATCCGAGGCAAGACTCTGCACAATTTCATCAACTCCTACCATACTGAATCTTTCCATTTCTATATGAGTCAACTGTTGGGCAACTATCTTGGCATCATTACACATTAGAAACAGACCCGTCTAAAAATTAACTGATTTCAATTTCAGAGACAAATGTAGATTAAGCTCACCATACTGTCAGATTGTTCTGGAAGATTTGTATTTTCTGATAACGCCTTTTGTAGATTTGCGACTGCTTTTTCATATCGATCTAGTTTATTCAACTGAAAAATATGAATTTCTGTTTCACACCGAAATGAATCAATACTTACTGAAGATCTCAATGTGGCCTGTAAATCTGTTGTTTTCTGTTGATACGTCTTATCCACTGCACATAATCGAAGCAATTCATTCAGTCTGAAAATACAAGCTCTCAATATTTCTCTCTCTTTCTCAATTCAATTCTCTCACCTTGTTCTCATATATTCTGTCTTGAAATCATACGGTATATTTGTTGCCCATTCACTGCATAATCTCAATATATGGGCGAACATTCTTCCTCTTCCCTCTTTTGCGAAATTGTGCGAGTCGGCATTTTGAGCGAACATGCAATACTGAAAAAGTCTCCGTTGGGACGAGATGCAAAAAAGTAAAAGTGGTGTGGATCAAAACGAGAAAAAAAACAATTTGAGCTGACAAATGTGAGTGATTCCCCTTTTTGTGATGGCAGAGGGTGGAATTCCATAGGGAGAGAATAAGAAAAAGGATAAAACGAACCTGAACTATTTTTTGCATCAATTCGTGTGGAGAGATAAACGTCCGGATGTTGACGAGAAGTGAGAAAATATACGATTCATCAGGACAGAAATCTCTGGTTGGAACGAGTCGACGGATGAGAGCATCTCTACTTCCAGATAAGACTGCTCCAGAATTATCTAGCACCAGATCCTGAAATTTATTTCATTTTTATAATATTTTCAAAAATTACGGTAGTTTTCAAAAAAAATTGTGAGAAACTTACATTTTGCTCGAAAGTATCACTTTTATGTGTGTCCAATCTGACTGCATTGACCTGCTGAGTCAGCGAAATCATGCCAGTTTGAGACTGCGAAGATGTCAGGATGGCAGCCTGAAAAATACAAATAAACCTATGAAAATGTTTGTTCAAGTTGTAAATATTGAATGATAGTAGCCCTTTTGGCTGCCTTCATGTTTATAGTATTTGTATGTTACATGGGAATGGGAATCCTCTTTTTGAATGGAATCATATGTGTGAAGAACTAGAACAATGATAAGAAATGAGTGTTTGAGTTTTAGAACTTTATGCTCTAACGGTCAAAGGCGGAATTCGTTTTCTGATAAAAACCGCTGATTCCAAAAATAGAATTGACCGTAAAATATGCGGCAAAATAGGAAGAGATGGCTATAAAATGCGAAGGAGAAGTGGGCGGAGTCTGTGTGAAGGGAAAGAAGGCGTCAAACATTTAGCTCCAAACTTTTGACATATTTCTCGTGTCAAGAAGAGGAGAAAATGAGTTGAAGAGCAACAACAAAATGTTTCGAAGAATTGAGAAGAGCCCTGCCCGTCACCCGACAATAGATGTTGAATTAGTAAGGAGAAGGGATCTGTGAGTGGGAAAAAGAAGAAGAAATGTTTCAAAAAATAAGGAAATTCTTTGAGAAAAACGTCTGAAAAAGAAGAAGAGAATCAAAGATTGTCGGCGAGTTTTTTATTTGAAAGCAAGCGAGAACTTTAGCGTTATCGTTATCAGTTAACGTGCTCTCACATGCTGTTTCTTTCCGTGTTGGACAGTAAAAAAGGGAAAAGAATGTCACGAGGTTTGAGAAAAAAACAATACAAGCAGAAATATGCTGACCAGAATGATCTTTTCTATGTGTTTGCATAACTTATTAGTCAAGAAAAATGGTGAAAAACTAGAATCTGGTTTTGCTGCTATTCTGAAGCCAAAAATGCAGTTGAGACAAGTTTTATGAGGCTCTTAATGCCAGAATTAGGTGTCTCGGAACCTCCGGACTGGTTACTAATTAATTTTGGAAATGAAAGAACAAAAAAGAGACAACCCACGGAGGGGAAAGACAAGGACGTCATAAATAGTACATGAGGAATGAGAAGAGAGAAAAAGAGTATAAGAGACAAAACAACGGTACATACACGACAACAAAAGACGGATTATGACAGCACACAGCGGGAGATCCGGGCACATTGAGATGGATTCGATAACGATCTGAAGGAGGGCGGAGCGAGAGAAAAAGAGAGAAACCGAATAGAGAGATATGTCAGAAATCGTGGTGGCGCCCGTCTGGCATTGAGCTCCTTATTTTCATGTTTGCGTAGACGGAAAAAGGAAATTAACTGTCATTAACAAGAAAAAAACATATCAGAAAAAGATGTGGTCAGAAGATAGTGGTCATAGATTTATTTTTGAATCTCAGAAAGCCCCGTATCTGGAAATGCTCGAAAAGTAGGTAGAGCCGGAACTGGATGTATTAAAAAATTTTGACGATTTTTAAAATTTAACTGATAAACTTAAAAATATATTTTGTAAACAACTAGAAATCTGCTCTCAAGAAGAAAAAGCTTCAAAGATTAGAAAAAAGAACGGATTCTGAGTTGGTTCTCCAAATGGATTCCTAATTAGAAAGTAATTTCGTATGATAATTACTGAGGAGAAACTATTGAATATTTAGAGACAGCCTTCTCCTAGCCGTCACAATGTCAACTTTTGAATGCGAAATTGAAAAAGACACGTTTCGTGGCAACAGTTCTCACTTCATTTTCTCGTCTATTTTCACTTATAAACACCTTTTTAGTCAACATTCTAACTACACAAAGACAGCAATTTTATGTTTTGCTTACTGCATTATTCAGTTATTTGGTTGTTTTGAGCCAACTTCTTCGGGTCAGTTCTATTCATAAAGACGGTGGTAAGGTGAGCTCTTGCTCGGTAAGAACAGAAAAGTGTGCTCCGTGAGCCTGATTAACAAATTGGAATTAAGCGGAAAAAGAAAGGACAACACGGGAAAAGAAGGAGAAGAAGACGTGTTTGCAAATGTATTTGAAAGGAAAACGAGATGCCGAAATGAGATGAAAATTCTTGCTCCTCGTTGATTAAATGAGAGTTTGCACATTTGGTTTTATAGGTCAAATGTTGATAGACAACTGGAACGAGAAGAAGAAGATTGGTAAAATTAAAATATTCCAACTGGGATTCTACAAAAACCAACGAACTATTTCAAGGGAAAATACAGGAAACAAGAGATTTCTTTTTGTTTTCCTTGGAGGTAGAATGAGAAAAATAGTTGTTATTGAAAAAGAGAAACGGCTGAAAAAGGAATGATGGATCAACAGGATATAAGGGAATGCTAGAGACATATTTTCAGAGATCTCCTTATTTTGAACAACAAGAGAGGCTTGGAATGATACGATTTTGGGGTTCTGATACGATAATAACTCCAAGATTGCTTCTTGAACATTGAAAATTTGAAACCAAAGGTTCAACTTGGAAAATGTTATTGCTCCATTCTTTTAAGCCTTCGATTCCACTAAGTATAGGTGCAAAAAGAGTCTTATTTTTCTCTTTTTCTTCTTTTCTTCTTCTTCCACATCTTCTAAGAACAACTAAAACAGAAAACAACGGAAATCAGAGTCCAGCACTTCTTCTTAGAATTCATTCTCTGTGTTTTAGTTTTATTTCTTGTCTCCATTCAATCAAGGAATTAAAAAAGGCATTTAAGGGAACAAAAGTAGAAGAGAAAAGAAAAGAAGAAGAAGAAGAAGAAGGAGAAACTAGTAGAAATATAAGCATGTACGCATATATCTAGGCACTTCAGGAAACCCGAGAGGGTGTCAATTCGAGAGGTTCCAGGCTGGTAGAGACATATCAAATATTGACAAAAACGGAAATGGAAGATGGACCATCAGAAAGTGTGTTGATGGATCAAATTAACTTGAAATTATTCTAATGGAAACGTTTTGTTCTTTGAAAACTCAAGTTCGTCAAAACATAATAAGGAAGGAAAGTGGAAATAGAGACAGGTGAATTCTCGACTTCTATGCTGATCAAAATTAAAATGGATGATAATTTACGTTTATGTCTATTTGATTTTCCAAATGGCTCAAACACAATCCATATTGTCTTGATCAATTGGTAGTCAGTGACGTGAAAAAGTGAGTGACCATCAGGTCAGATTGCTCAAAAGGGATCGTGTGAGCAAACAAAATGAGAATAGGAGCCGACGAAAAGTGAAGAGAGATCATCTCGATCCATTGTTCAAAACTATCAAAAATTTCCAAGAAGAATGCCGACGCAAATATTTGTTTAATTGGTTCCAAGTCTATTCCACACTTCAAAACTTGACAGAAAGTTAATCCGATCTCAGAGAAAAGAAGAGAGAAACTTCATTGTTCGTTCCTGTTTTTTTCTCTACTATTTCACGTCCGATGAAACGTTTTATGATAGTGAAATTGGAGATGAACGTCCACTTCTTCCATCTTTTTGTTGTTTTGAGTTTCTTCGGAAAGCAACGAATGAGTATTCAATTCACTTTTTAAATGAAGAAATAGTACCAAAGTTTTCTTAAAACTTCCAAATCATTGACTCAAAAAGTTGAATTCAGTGTTGAAATGGTATTAAAAAAAGAAAAAAATGACAGATGGAATGACATCAGAATGGAAACGAGGTTCCGGTATGTTTACTTTTCTATTTTATGGGTCATTAGTTTTTCATGATGACAGATGGTTTTTTTTTCTGTAATATGAACCACACATTTTTGGGTATTGGTTGATGAAATATTATTAGAATTTGAATGGTTCATTGACAACTGACGATACGAAAAAAAAACAATATTCAGAATTCATAAAATAGTTTTAAAATTTGTATACCTGTCTATTGAGAATAATATAAATAGAAGGAGGAATAGGTGGTAGTGCATGTTTCATTCGAATCGTTTGTTCATAAGTACACAGATGTTTCACTCCGTTTCGAACGGCGCCATGGACAATCACACCCGACCACCAATACGGTAATTATCGTGTGTTGTAGGTGCCCGTTGGACGTACGTTTCTCTCTTTTTTCTATTCTTTTCACTCACAGAAATGGGGAAATGAAATGTGTTTGAGAGGTGCGATTAGTCATTGATGGACAACAAGACATTCATCATTCAAAACGGAGCAAAAAGAGGTCCGTGTCGTGGGAATCTTCTAACTTTTTTCTCACCCGATTCTTTTCTTTATGAGAGTTTTCTGTAGTTGAGGAATCTTGAGATGAAGTCTATTTTCTTCAACGAAAAAAAAAGAACTTGACTCGTTTTCTGAATGGAGCAGCTTTGAAACTTGATTAAAAACAATTTTACTTTCAGATTAATATCACCAGAAATTCACTTTTTTCGGTTTTTTGACAGTTATCGAAATTATTTACTTAATTACCTTACTTACTGATTTACCAGCACAGTACCGAAATTCTATCGAACCTTGATCTTAATTATTACTGTAACTCTGAACAAACAGAAAAATATGAGCTCAGCATCAAAATCCCAAATTTTAGGTGTAACATAGACACTTATTCTCTTTTTAGTTTTCAATTCAAAATTTCATTTCCTAAAAATGAGCATGCCACTACTTTTTTACCGTGCTCTCTCACCTGTTTCTCAAGAATAAATCTGATTAGTTCAGGCATTTCTGGCATTATTGATACTCTGATCGTCATGATTTTCGAAACGTTTGAATTCTATGACGACGTGAATGAGAATGAATTTGAGTTTTGAAATCGGAGTCGTTGTTTCCGATGAAGAAAGCGACATTGCAAAAACGTAAACAATCGGAAAAGAGACGAGAGTATACGTATGAATACAATGATTGGCGGTTATAATTGAATCCTTGAATCTCTTTTCCCCTCCATTGTATCCCCTCTAATACATACAAAAAATGGAGCAGTTACAGTGTCGACCTTGACATTCGAACTGTTTTTTTTTCATTTGAAAGTGGACAATGGATTACTGTTTGAATAGAATAAAGAAAACTGACCCGTCGAGGAAGAGTGTTGCATCCTCTTGCTGATTGAGTTGACAACATCGGCTGACTTGTCGAGTTCTGGAAACAAAGAACTATTAAATTTAATGGAGAAAAAACTCAAAGATGAACCAAAAGCATGAAAAAATATTAAAAAAAGAAACTACAAATTATTTTATTTCTGGAGCTTCACAATGACATCATACTTCTAAATTCTCTTTTTGTGAAGACAGATGTTTGAAAACATAAACAAACACTTGTTAGCCCACTTTTATTGTCTACCCGGCAGAAACTTTCTCTGGGAACTCCATGAAACTTTGGGAATCAAGAACTGGGTGGGCTCTTCGAAGGAATGAACAGTGATAAGATAAGATAAGAACGATCATGTCAATGCTGATTAGTTCTTTGGAAAACGCCCAGATTGATGAGTGTTAGTATAATGATCAGAAAACAATTCGGATTCTGGATTCACAGTGATCAGAGTGAATGAGGAAGCTCTAAACTCAAAAAATCAAAAACGTCATCTTGTGTTTTGGGACTTGATTAATCGGAAATAGTGTTGAAGTAAGAGAGCAACTTCTAAGAATCTCTTTCTTGAAGTGTCTCCGTGTGCTAGCCACCCATATTAGTATATGGTTCAATGATTTGAAACAATTGGAAAAGGGCGAAAAAGAACAAAAATTTACCTTCCGTGTTTTTTCTTTTGTTTCATTCAGAACTTGGAAATCTGGAGAGATTCTTCTGGAAGAGGTACACGTATACATTGAATTTATTTGTGTTCTCGTCTTACTTAAAATAAAATAAACTCAAACATGAAGCATGAAAAAGAAGAAAAAAGACATCTGCTCAGAATTAGGTTGATCTGATCTCGTCGT
This sequence comes from Caenorhabditis remanei, assembly GCF_010183535.1. Classification (NCBI taxonomy): domain Eukaryota; kingdom Metazoa; phylum Nematoda; class Chromadorea; order Rhabditida; family Rhabditidae; genus Caenorhabditis; species Caenorhabditis remanei. Next base: position 14,098,055 of record NC_071331.1, read on the forward strand.
GTCAAATTGAAGCGGGAGGAGAGACAACCGCAATCAAAATTTATGGGATTCTCGCTTTCTCTGATTCTCTGTTTTTCAATCAAAAACTGCGGGAATAAAATAGGAAAAATGAAAAGGAGGTGCGAAACAAGTGATTCTTTTTCACCTCTCTCTGCATCTCTTTACTATTTCTGAAGGTCTTCATGTCATCACTGTATCCACTTTACAACTTCATCTTCTACAGGTCTCAGCCACCTGGTGTTGGTTGTCTCTGTGTATGTTTTGTTCCGAAGAATATGAAATAATAAGAGACCGAATGAATGAATGTTTATGCTGTAAAATTACAGTTTCCTCTCTTATCAATTGTGATTTATTGGTTCTGACGGATATTGCATTTGGAACAATATTGGAAAGTTATGAAAATAAAAGAGAGAGCTAGCTGGCATAGCAAAGCAGAAATTGTTTTTTTTCTGAATAAAAAGGGAAAAGTGAAATACGGTTGAAACAACTTTGTCTACAGTATCGGCTCACAAAACTCATTGCAATTTTTCAAATAAAAATCCGGTATTTTCTTGACGTTATGTAAGTTTCTAAATTTCAGACCCTCAAACCTAAAAAAAATTGAATTCCTTGAATTCACCGAGGATTCATGACACACCTTGCAGATCGCAAAATCAAGGAATTTAAGTACTTGCCATTGTTCCAATATTTTATGTGGTTAAAAATAATTCAACCTATGAGAAACATTTTGGAAGGAACACGGGCTGTGTTTCCTGAACCTCTTCCAATTTATTTCCCATAACCAAGGTTCAAAAACAAGTGTGATCATAAATCGGCTTCCGTTATCATATCCAATTCAATTTCTATTTTATCCAATATGTATCCAATGCCAACTTATTTTCATAAATTAATTTATAAGTAGCTGTGCACATTTCAAGAAGTCGATTCTATTTCTGTTCAGAAATTCTGATTAGGAGAAACTTTATTTTAAGAGTTCTCTCTTACTTATATCACATGCTTATTCATTTTCTAAATTCGACTGCAAATTCTAGTTCACCTGTCGCGTACTCGTCACTTTTAAACTCACCGGTAGCAACACTTTTCCATTGTTATTCTCTACTCTTCCATCCACTGTCAACGTCGTCTGATTCGTCTTGCATCCATTCGGATTCGAACTTCTCGCTCTTTTTCGTCTCATCGGAGACCACGGCTGAAAGTAAATATGGATACGGTTAGTTTTCTTTTCTTTCAAACTTTCTTTCTGCTTCTCCTTTTTCGATCAGGAAGAGAGAGAGTGATAATACATATATGCGCGGGGGACGGGGAAAAGTAAAAAATAATATGTACAAAGAGGAGAGTGAAGAGAAAAGAATGATTACCATATCGGAAAAAAATAACTGAAAAATGGTTCATTGCCGCTCTCCGCACACTCTTTCTTTTATTGTTTCTGATCATCGACTGTCAAAATGGGTTTGTTGGTAAGTCATATGCCACGTGGAATTATTTTCTTTTTCAAGATGAACTCTTGTTTCATCTCATCAATTATGAGGTCAATCGGGTGAGCAGAATACTTGCAGTTCTAGGAAAAAACACGTGTTTCATCTGGTGAATAGAAGAAAGAATAATGAAAAGTGTGCAGCTTTTCTATTTTTGATACATCTTCGAGATGCAGAATATTGTTCATACTGTAGCCAGAAGGTTTCTGGAAGGCGTTCTAATTACAAATATAGAGTATTTTGAGTGTTTTCTTAGAATAGCATATAGGTCGTGGCATCCCATCATGATCGTTGTTACCTACACCAACGCGAAGGGCACACGGGAATAACTAACTCTCGAAAACAGTCTTGTTTTTAGTTTTTTTGTTTTTTATCGGAGATCCCTTTAAAAAATTAATAAAGTTTCGAAAATCAGAAACATCGCGGAACTCGAATATGGTGCATAAAGGTTGTCATAATCATATTCATGTTCCGTGAGCTCATTTCAAGGGAAGTCGTTGGGGACGTGGCTTTCAGAAGCTCTTTGAACTGAGTTATTTCACGAGATTATAGTTGTACAACCAAAATTGACTAAACATTTATGTATTTGGACAAAGTTATGACCTCGTTGAAAATCCAACCTCCCAAATAAATCTGGATATTATCTATTAGAAAAAATGGAATCTCCAAAATCAGAAGTGCCTGAGGTGGCTCTTCAGAGCGTTTCTTGAAATTGAAACCGAACAGAAATCGATCCTAGAATTCTGGATTCTGAACTGAAAAAAGAAGAGCTAGACTAAACGATTTGTTTAAAAACGAATGATTGTTGGAAAGCTCCCAAACTAGACCATTACTCAGATCAAATACATTTAAATCACATCGTTTTTTTTTTCATTCTGTTCCGTACATTCAGTCCTTTTCTTTTTTCTCTTTCCTCTCTTCCCGTTTCAATTTTATGATGCATCCATTCTTCTTTTTCTCTCCTTTTTTGTGCTTTACATCGCTCACCCGCCTACTAGTACCCTTGACTACGACCTCTATTCTGACCCAGTTTCTTCCTCTTCTTCTGAAAATGTCGCCAATCAACGTCGACTCAAAAATGGAAGCTTATAGAATACCCTTTCTCACTTCTTCTTATTCTCTATTCTCTCTTTTTTCCTCCATGTCAAGCAATTAGGTCGAGAGTGAAACCCTCCAGGAATTTTTGCACCTTTGCACCCAAAAGGAATGAGATTCTGGATATATTTCCTATTCTTTTTGTTCTTACTCCCATATGTTAAGTATATTTTTTCCGCCTACGCCCAGATTTCTATTCTGTTTTTATGTCTGCCACGTGTCCCAATGGAACCAATTAGAAGAAGGAAAAAGTACCGAATGGGGGAGGGAAAATAGAAAAACAATATAAAAACGAGGTGTGGATGTCCATGAATATTATTTTTATTCGTATAATATCTGCCTTTTTCACTGGAATCCTCTAGCACCATTGCTATCTGAGAAGCTCTTCGGTATCGTACAAGTAGGTCATTCTGTGTAAAAATTTAAAGGGCATTCTCCACATTAACATGTGGAGAATGCCCTTTAGAAAAGGAACTTGAGGTTTTTTGCAAATAAAAGAACTTCCGGTTTATTCAAAAAATCTTTAATGGGTCATCTGAATTCCCTTGTATTTACCTACTTTTTTCGAAAAACTGGTCAATGAAGAAAGAACGGAAATATGTGGAAAATCAGGAAAAGGACTAAAATCACATTTGATTGAATAAACACCGAATGAAAATGTAAAAATTTATGAATAAATTTATGAATAGAAACTTTAGAATATTAGATTACACTCTGACAGGTGTTTGACACCATACAGTATCTTTTATGGTGGTTTTAATAGGGTCAAACCATTCAATCGAACTTGGGAATATCAAGATTTGAAAATGATTTTTTAAAATTTCTCCTAGAAACAGGTATAAACTAAAAAAGAAAAATGAAATAAAACACTTGAAAAATGGAGCCAGACATGGTCAACGAGTTCATAAATCATCTATTTAGCCTTCCCCTTCTAACGATGTTCTTTCTTTGGTTTTGCCACGAATCACACTTTTTTCATTCTTCCAACTACCAATTTTCGAATTCTATCGGTTCAACAACTTGCCATTTTTAGATTTTTCTGAATTGGATTATATTCTTAGATCCTACAAAGTCGGATAAATTAGAACGAAATTTGACAGAGAACACTTATGTTTTTGGCTCAATTCTCTAGTATTCGCACTCTTTTTAAACCTACTTCTGTTGTCTAAGAGTTTAAAAATTTCTTTTCACTGAGAAGGTGTTTTCCATCCGTCTTTGTGTTGTCCCACGTCTCCAGTAAATAGCTCAATCGTCTTCGACGCATTCCTAAAGATTCACAGTCGGACCAAAAACTTTTGAGAATTGTCTTCTCTTTTTCAGATCTCATTTCTCTTCCTCGTTTTTCTGAGAACTGATTTCTTGAGAAACGTTTGGAATCGTTTTCTATTTGTTTGTATCTCCTAGAAAATGAACTAAAATAACATGAAGCGTTTAGTTTCACAATAAATGTAAAATCACAAGAAAACAGTTCCGTCAATAAAAAGTCGCTTGAAGTTTCGATACTAAAAATCTCCGAATTCTCTCATAAAGTAACGGCGCTGTTGACATCTGGTTTCTATCGTCACTCTACGTCATTTTGTATTTTTCCTCGAAATATTATGTTTTCGAATACATACCTATAGTGTCTCCTAATGAGATTTACAGTACGAAATTCAGCTCTTCCGCATTCAGATTGTCTAGACTAAACTCTCGGGGATTCACAAAGTATAGTTTTCTATTTTCTCTGATTGCCAAAGATTACTGATGAACTGATTCAGTTGATCCGCGAGTGTATACTGATTTCGTCTGAGTCAGCGTCTTGAAACGAATAAAATAGAAAAAGTGCAAGATGATTTAATCTGTTCCTTCTTTTTTTCCTGAGTTAAGAAAAGAACAAGAAAAAGAAAATTTGAATACTCACATTCTAAATATTCATAAAATTTCTTCCGCAAAAAGGACGACAGTTTTTGTCTTTTTGAGACGGAAACCGTGAGAAATTTTTATCTTTTTCTCTCTTTTGATTTTGTTTCCTGGTCAATCGATGCAAAAGATTTCACCTATTTTTTGAGTTTGAACAGCAAGATAATCTGATTTTCTTTTCAAACTCTTCAAATATAAAATCTCGAAATGCTAAAATGGTTCAGATATTCGAAGTCCTCCCACTCTCTAAAAATGTATCTCTCTCTCATTTTTTCTCAATTTCATACGTTCCAGACTCCGCCTCATAAACGCAACATTTGTGAGTTGTCTCCAGTCATAAATAATAAGCTTCATCATTATAACATCCTTTTATTACTCTTTCGCTCTTCATTTCCATCGTTTTTTTCCAGTTTTCTCCCATCTTCCTCGGTTCTTTTTTTCAATTTGGATGGAATTGAGTAGGAGTTTTTAGAATAAACAAAACGAAGGGTTTCTCTTGATTTGAGTTTTGAAGAAAAGGTGTTGGAGGGTACTATTTGAAGTTATTCGAGGAGACAACTCTCGGAAAACGTCAGTTTCAGAGCTCACTTTCTGGTCTTGGGAAATCCCTGAACTTTTGTTTTCAACGTTCATTGAAGAACACTTTAGAAATAGATCAGAATAGAAATGTCATAAATCTAAAACTCTGATTCCATAAAATGTTTGAAATCTAAAAAAAGAAAGTTATTCCACGAAAGTAACTTCCTTTTTTCTGAATAATAAAACACGACCAGTTGAAATTTCATCCCCTCTGATCTTTGTGCCGTTTTCTACTTTTTCTGCAAGTCTTCCTTCGAAATTCTTGAAAATTCTCTGACTTTTCAATTCTAAATCAACGTCACAACACTACGATTGGATATATTTTATTGGAATTTGAATTGCTTTCTGATGGCTCATCTCCGTTTCAAAACCACGTCACTGATTCTGTATCCAATATCAAAACAGGTTTGAAATCAAGTGTTTCCTGTTCTATTTCTAAATTAAAAAACGCCGGAAACTGCGGAAAAAGACGGTAAAATGTGGTTGTCCATCAATCAGAGAGCCGCCTTCTTCAATGTAAACATCCCCTTTTTCTCCATTTTTGGATCACAAGATTCCAATTTTCGAAAAGAAAAAGAACGAAATGAAGATGAAAGTTCGTCATTTTTTCTCTTCATTTTTTCCTTATTTCATATCCATTCACTTAAATTTTCAATTGGAAGCACACGAGCACAAGCACGCAACTCCTTCCTCATCGTCTCTATTTTCTACTCAATCCATCTCTCGGATTTTCGAGATTTTTGGGAGCAACGGATCACGCTAAGATGGCAAAGTTCTGTGACCCAGAAAAGAACTTTCGAATGACTTCCGAGAAGAGAAAGAAGGCACTTCTCTTTTTCATTTCACATCATTATACCAGTTGGCTCTTCCCCATAGAAGCATACAAATATAATTCCAAAATGTTTGTTTGATTCCCTTTTTTATAGTCGACTTGTCTGTTTTTGCAACTTGACACAAAAATAGGAGAACAATTTCGATATGACGTTTTCAATAGGGCTTAATCCAAAATATATATTCAAAATGGCTGGAAGAGAGCTGTGTTATGCACCAGATCATTTTGTACTTTCTGATTCGTCGTCTTTTCCGATTTCTGGTTCTAGATCAATTGATTGATTTAAATAGATAGTCTTCTACTAATGAGTTAACTCTTTCGGAACATAGTATAGCAGAAACCCGGGATGTTCTGGAATCAAATCTTGTCCGGAATCCTCACATTGACAGAATTTTGATTATCTACGTTTTTCTGAAAATCGAGACTTACACCAAGTAAGTTCAATGGCATAAAATCTACAACTGAAAACTCATGTTTCACTGAAAAAATGCGAACGACTAGTATTCCTATCTCCAAGTACAAATACTAAAATACTCTCGATGATCTTGAATCTCAGCGTATTCCTAAATCAAATACCTTCGGATAAACAATATTTGAGAACAGGGAACTCTTTGGTCTTTACTCCTTTTTCTTCTTTTAATAAATTACCAATTCAACTTTTTAGTCTATCACTTCTCCTTCATTCTCTCAATTTTCTTCCGCCTCTTCGTACTTATAAAATCTAAAAAATCTCGTTGTATTCTATGTATTTTCTCATAATTTGAGAGTATTCGAGAGAATGAATGAGTGAGAAAATCAGTGTCCATGAATAAATTAGAATATTTTATCTTGAAACTTTACGTCCTCCTTCAGAACTTACACTCTCTTCTTTCAGAAGCATCTGACAGTAAGTACAACTGCCGAGAAGGAGGCCAAACGGGCAAAAAAAGAAGCAAAAAGACAGAGTCAGAAGAGCCAAAAAGCGGCTGAAAAGTCGAGTAACGCTCCAGACGGAATGACGAATACAGGACGGAGAACGTCTTCTGTCACTGCTCAGATTACACGTCAAGCAAGGTGAGTACTCTAGGATTCTATAGATGCTTTCCTACTTCAATTCATTCGATAAGTTTGAAATAAAAAAGAAAAGAGATAAAAAGGCGTTCCAAACAAAAACGTAGCTCACAGAAAGAGATAAAATAGGGGAAAGTGAAAGATAGAACTGACAGATGTAAAGAGAAAAACGATTTTCATTTGAAGGAGCGTCGGGAAAATAATGCACAAAAGGGGGAAATGAGAAGAGCGCCAACTGCTTTTTCTTCTTCATTCATTCTTTGTTCAAGTGCTCCTTTTCTTTCTTGCCGTTGAAAAGACGAAAAAAACTAATTCATTTCTTCTCACTTTTTGACCCAAAATAAATGTTGCAGACGCTTCTCAACAGCCATCGCCCCAACACTTACCAAAATAGAGGCAGTCCACATTCTGCAGAAATTGGATGAAGTTCGAGTGAAAATGAATGATGTGGCACAGGTTAGTAGAAGGAAAAGGAATCGAGCGAATCAAGAGAAATAACTAATTTGTTGTTTCTGTGAGAGAAGAAAATGACTGGATTGAACAGGATTTGTTCGATGGGGAATAAAGAAAGGGAAATAAAAAGAAAAGAGAAGAGAGAGACCGAAAAAAGACTGTTAGAGAACGAAAATTAAAGAATTTATACTCACTTTTCAAGCAAATTTCAGTTGCAAGGGGCTATCGAACACTATGTTCTCCGCAATTCTGCCCAATTCGATCCAGTTGAATTGGATATTATCAATAAGGAGGGATTCCGGATCATGCAAGGTAATCTAACTGACTTCTCTTTGATACTATAGGTTTTTGATTTCAGCAAGTGTCTACCCAGATGAAATAGTTCTCCAAGAAGGAAGCAAAAAGATATGTGAAGTCACTTTAATCGATACAGAGGATACAAGTAGTCTTCTTAAAATCAAGCATCCAGTATCTGGAATGACAGTTTATGAGTTACGCGAACTCGGCGGTACTATTCTTATTCAGACGAATACCGATGAGTTGAAGGGGTAAATTTTAATATTTGAAAATTTTAATTAGATAAGAAAGGATTTCAGTGCCCGAGTGATGACACAGACATCTGGATTAAGCAGTCTATTCTTGAACTGTGGATGTACATTCAGTAAGGAGACCTGGTCGGTTTTGACTCAAGACAAGATTATGGCAACTGTTAGACCAAATCGTTCTTTTTGGTCAGAGAATGAGATTAAAGTGAGTTCAAAAGAATTGGAAGAGTTCTCAAACAATCAATTTCAGATCGACTGGGATCCAAATTGTGAGAATGAACTTCGTCTCATCTCACTTGTTTTCGGAATCGGGCAAATGGTTCGTGTCGCTTTCCCACAACTATTCCATATCGTCAAGGAGTTCCGTCAACGTAATCAGTGATCCCCTTCCTCAAACGGTTCAACTATAATCTTCCCTATTCCCTAATGTATTTAGTAATGTATCCGTGCCAATTAATCAAGTCTTACTGTATATCATGCCAATCCATCAATTAAATCATTCTCTTCTTTTTCGTGATTCAATCTTTTCTCTCATCAGAATTTCCGCTTTTCATCTATGATTATCGTGCCTTTTTTCATCAAAACTTCAATCAATCATTTCAGCGCCCAACCCAATCCATAAAATATTCAAAAGGCAGCAACTTCATCAAATTCTTCTCTTTATTTTGTAAATTTTCCGGGGATTCACACTCTTTTTTTCCTTTTTTCTGTGACAAGTACTTATTTTTATAATAAATTGATTCACAATAACCAAAAGTCAACTAACCTGATTCCAAAACTGAGTTACTGAAGACTTCATTTTATGAGTTCAGTGATGTGAAATATCTGAAAATTGGGGGAATTCGGGGTGGAGTAGGCGACGAAATTGACCGGAAATAACATGGATGACAATGTACAAAAAAGGCGGCGACGGAAGATTCGAAGGGACCAGAAAAGCAAGCAATTAGTGGAGGAAGAAAGGGAAAAAGAAGAGCAAGTTAGGGACTTTGGAAGAGAAAGAGAAGCTTCTCTAATCGTATTCAAATGAGACTTTGGAAACGAACGAATTCAATTTTGGCAGTTGGAAGGAGAGAAGTACACATGGTGGTCTAGTGGTTTTCTGGAAACAATGAGTACTGAATCTTAGAAGATTTACATTGGAAAATTAGTTGGTGTGCTCATTTCGATTGCTAAAGAATTCATATATAATTATGCTAAAACTATTTTGACCAGTTTTCCTATTCTAGGACAACATAGGGAACAAATAAACTGGAATCCCAAGTTTCCCTACTATGTGAAAAATTCACCGAGAAAAAGAAGGGAAGATTTGGAAAAAAAAAGATATGTCAAGAGCTAAAAAGTGATAACTATTTCAAGAAAAATAGATGCATCAAAAAAGCATAAAAGTGCAGTTGAATCCAGCAACGGGTGGTCTCATCGTCTCCCATGAGATTTTCGAAATGCGACAGGAAATGCTCATTGAGCCAATCTCAGTGGCCAACTCGGAGAAAAGGGTGTCATCTTCTTCTTTCACCACCCGCACAACTCGAATAACGAAAGCCTCAGACTCCAGAATTTTTATTGAATTCAAAATCACTGACGAAAATATTCGGAGAATGGAAAGAGGAGTGTACGAAAGCTAGTTAGAAACAGCATCTAAGCCAGGGCATCTTTTAGAACTGAAGACTATAGATTTCATCTTCTCCCTATTTGTGAAAAGATTTCAAGAATTCAACAGCACGGTCACTTTTACTCGGTCCGTTTTCTGTTCTGTCGACCCTAAACGATGGGACCTCTTTTCAAATGCATAATACTTTTCTGTGCCCATCCACTGGTCGTTGAGATGGCTGTTGAAAAATTCACCGCTTCAATTTAACCAAGTGCTTTACTTCTACACGTTTTTATGCATCAGCAGTATTTTATCTAAAAAATAATACACAGTATTGTGCCACCAAAGTTGAGAACATAAACTTGGAAAAAGAGGATAATTGTAGGTGTAAAATCAGGTGAAACCAGTGTGAAGAAAACACAAATAAATAGAAGGACAATGATTTAAAACGAATTAGAAGTGGATTTGTTTGAGAAGATTTTCGATGATTGAGCGGTTAGCCTCCAAGAGACGAGCGTTGAGGCGAATTGCTTCGACCGTCTGAAAAATGCAAATAATTATCAAAATTAGAAATATTGTTTGTATACCTGTCCAATTGGCCTAGCCAAAGTTTTTCTGTCCGTATCGGTAAGATCTTTGCAGTTACAGAAGAAATTTTGGAACTCCACAGCTCGATGTTCACTACCGAAACTTTCACCGGCAAACTTGAGACAACGCTGGAATAGACTCGAATTGGCTCCTCCATACTTTTCCAAGAATTCTTTGATATGTTCACAGAAATATTGCCAGGCATATTGCTGTCCCATATGGGTAGATCCAGTTCCGAGGAAAAGGTAAAGTTGATCTTGTGGACGGACTTTGTTTTTCTCAAATCCGTATTCGAAAAGTTGTGCTAGCAGTGGTTGCTCTGGAGTCTGCGACATAGCAATCATTGCTTGTCTCTCGATTTCCTGGAAGGTGGTAGTTTCACGGAGGTTCATCAACTTGTCAAATCCTTCTTTGCCAGTCGATCTTGCAACGACTCCGAAAGTCGCAAGACGAATATCTGGATGAATGGGGGTTCCTTTCTCGAGGAAGTCCGTGAACATTTGGTTGAATTTATCGATAGTTGGCTGATGACCGGCGCGAGCTAGGCGGGCTTGAACGAGGGCGCGGAGCATCATCTTTTGCGTGTCCTCGCCGGACTGTTCGGCAAATCCAAGATCGGCACCAGTTTTTTCGAACATTTTGACAATGAGTTGTTTGGCGCTGAAAAATCATCGTTGTTCGGGTGGAAAGAAATCTTTTTTTTAATACTAACCTTTTCAGAGTTTCCTCCGACATTTCGCGGGAGCAAGCCAAAAGCTTACTCATTCCTTCGTCGATAGCTCCCCACACAACGTACTCATCCTCATTGGCAGAGGAGGCAGCAACTTGAACGAATTGTGCAATCGAGACCCGTCCTGTATTCAGAAGAGCAGACAAATCATTGATTAGTCCAAAACGATCAAGTACAGGCATTTTTCGTGAAGCGATATCAGGGAGCATCGCTGTGAGCATTTCTTCAGAATACTCGACTCGATAAAATTGGAATTGTTGGGTTTTTAATTTGACCCATTCGTCTGGAGCCACTCCCTCGACGACGAACTCCTGTTGTTTCTCCTTCAACAGGAATCTCGCCTTAACATCACTTGGAGCACTGCCAACAGAAACTGTAATCGGCACTTGCCAAAGACTGTTCTTCGTGTCCTCGCCTCCATCCGAAAAGAATCTCTGTTGTTCAACTGTTAAAACACGATTATTTCCATCACTTCTTTGCTCCACTTTTAGAATTGTGGACCTTTTTCGAACTGGTGCGAGTTTATCCTTTTTGGAGTCGTTCATGTAGTTTTCAAGCTTCATCATCAATGTTCCCTTGCTTCTGATTTTGTTGATAGTCTGAAAAAAGTTGTGTTTTCTCAAAATTAACCGGTATACTAAGTAGAAATTTTGGCCATACTGTCAACCCTAAGACAATTGATGACTCTTTGCATGAAAACGTACCTGACTAACAGCGCTTGCTGAATTTGGCATGTTTATGTTGAAAAATCTACGAATCTTTCCAATGTTGTCCTTGCCTACCAAAGAAGAGAGTAGAACCTTCCACACGATATCAAAACACAGTTGATGACGTTCAAAGTTGTTTTGGAAAAAGTCCCACGCAAAATTTTTGCCGTCCAAGTTTTCAGTTATTCCTTGCATTAAACTGATACAATTATCTTCCGAAAACAATTTAGGGTTCACAGTGACAACCTTCTCAAATATTCTTTCCAAATCTGTCACATTCCATTTGCTTCCTACTGCATATAACGATTCGTTTTGTAAAGTCAAGCTTCCCGAAGTATTGAGAACGTTCGGAAACCAACGAACGGCAAATTCATTAAAGTGTTGAGAAATTGTTTTCCACACAGGAATCCTGAAATCTTCACAGATGGGTTGACCTTGGTTGACAAAGCCAGAGAACAGCTGTGCCAGAAAGATAATGGAGGGGTCATAACCAGCCTCAGAAAGACGATTAGTTATCAAAGCGCTCAATGAGGAATTTGAAAGCCACGTGTTGTTCTCAATGATTTTGTCTCCGATTGGTTGGTATATTTTCACAATCAAGCCGTGGAATCTGAAATCATTATCATCATGAAGTTAGTTTAAAAAAAAACCTACTCTTGCAATGATTCATAATTCTCGTGACAAGAAATTAATGTTTTAAATCCTCGGTCGATAGCTCCCCACACAACGTACTCATCCTCATTGGCAGAGGAGGTAGCAACTTGAACGAATTGTGCAATGGAGACCCGTCCTGTATTCAGAAGAGCAGACAAATCATTAATTAGTCCAAAACGATCAAGTACAGGCATTTTTCGTGAAGCGATATCAGGGAGCATCGTGGTGAGCATTTCGTCAGAATACTCGACGCGATAAAATCCTCTTGATCCAGAGTTCAATTTGACCCATTCGCCTGGAGCCACTCCCTCGACGACGAACTCCTGTTGTTTCTCTTTCAACAGGAATCTCGCCTTAATATCACTTGGAGCACTGCCAACAGAAACTGTGATTGGCACTTGCCAGAGACTGTTCTTCGGGCCCTCGCATCCATCCGAGATGAATATCCGTTGTTCAACTGTTAGAACACGATTATTTCCATCCTGTCTTTGTTTCACTGATAAGATCGGAAAACTTTTCCCCATCCATGATGAGTATATCAACTTTACTTCATCATCTACATCTTTTATTCGCAGTAATTGGTACTCGTCATTATGACTACTCCATTTGATATTTGACAACGCCTCCAGAAATTTGTCTTCTCCGATATATTCCATAATCATGTTAAGGACTAAAACTGATTTCATCCCGAGAACTTCTGCGCCGTTTTCTTTTTGAGGGCATTTCCAGTCGATTCCTTCTGGATTCATTTCAGACAGTTTCTCGTCACAAAACATCCGGTATTCATAATCTTTATCGCATTTCCGAAGAAATTGAAAAGCTGTCAAATTGCATAGATCCAGAGGAACTCCTATCCCACGGAGAATCGTTTCGAACACTTCAAATAACTGCGAAAATATCCATTTCTTATTTGACTTTGAAGAGTCGATTGCTGCTGTTAGAGTGAGGCTATCTAGAATTTCCACCGAAATTTTAAGATCATTGTCGTGTACGATTAAGGTAATTGTTTGGGGCTCTTCTTTCTTCATCAGAACGCCTATTCTTTCAGACAACCTGAAAATTCGAATCAAATTAAATCTTTTCTTGAGTTTGAACACTCACGTTTTATAGTATACAGAATCAATAGTTTTCTGTTGACTGAAGATTACACGGATTCTATCCTTTTCATTAATAATATATTCCTCTGATTTGACTCGGCAAACTATAATATATGCTTCAGTTCTTAATTGACGTTTAGCCGCAAATGTCACAACTTTGCGTTTCCCATCAGTAGTTGGCGTTTCCGAGATTACGTTCATATTGGAAAGAGCGGTGAGATGACTGTCTACCTCGAGCGTCACATCGAACGTTGCCTTGGAGATGGGCTCATCAAAATACGGGAACGCTAAGCGAGCATATGTTGACTCGAACTGAGTGGATGCAAGGAACTTTTCAGATCCATCCTTGTCCTTGTATTGACTACGATAGAATCCGCGCATCTTGTCGTTGAGCTCTCCAATTAACTTGAAAACCAGCTGAACTTTCTGTGGCTGGAGGACAGATGGAAGCTTGATACTTAAGATATTAAGCTTATCATCGTATGTTGTATCCAACTTTTTCGCTGAGTCTCCCGGGTTGGTAATGAGTGACACAGATTGGATCAACAGACTCTGCGCGTGAACTTTGAGAACATCTGTTGCTTCCTTGATAGTGACGTCCACAGTAGAGAGTCCCTCGAAGGAGAATCTGAATAGTATAATATCATTAAGATACTTCAAACAGACTACAAAGGGTAACAAATATAACGAGTTCATTTGTTTTTTCTCTTATTACTCTAGAACCGAATTGTTCTAGCTTTAGCTCTTTGATAAAAAGGCATTTCCGAATACTTACTGGTTTTTTTGGAAGATCCGGACAGTGTAGTTGCACCCTGGAGGGGGGCGCATTCTGAAAAAAAATTCATTAAAAATGTATGGACTCCGACAAGCTGAATAATAGTTTTTAGAAGAAGAACAACGTAATTTCACAGAGAATTCAGGATTCTTCAAGATTGAACAATTTAGACGCAGAAATAATACCTGGCATTATAGTCGTCTACATCTAGAGAAATGAAATCACTTCTGTTCAATGACCTTATGACTGTTAATAATGACGAAACACTGTTTTGTAACGTATATTTGCGGGCAATTACACTTCTAATAAGGAAAATCATAAGCATTTTCGCTGATAAGTTGCGAGTTATAATCTATCAGGTATGAAATAATGCACGAACGCGTGGCTTTTTCACGAACGTTGGACAGCATCATGCTGCAAACAAGCGAACTTTAAGAATAATGCATCGTTTTGCTACAATCGTAGTTAGACCCAGACGATTCGTTGAGTTCAAAATCTCTCCGGTTTGATTTTTTACAACAGAACACCCTAAAAAGTAAAACCCACAACCATCTGGAAAAGAACACATTTGCAGTGATAAAGTGAATTTTTTCGATATCATCTTCTCTCATTCAAACAATTTTTTACGACCTAACTTGCGCGACAAACTTGTTTGAATAAGAGTAATTGGTTCCAAAAACTCATCGTGCAGTGTCAGAGCTATCTAGGAACTGTTATAGAAAGTTATTATATGCTCTCAAAAAGAAGACGGCGGCGGAGAGGGGTTAAAGGCGCATCCAATTTGTTCAAATGGTCTCGAAGCGAAAACAGCTTCTACTGTAGTTTTCTGAAACGTTAAGCATCCAAAAATGATAAATGATACAACTCGTGATCAATGGAAGTGATGTACACTCAGCAGCCAATTATCTGGTTGATAAAAAAACAGGAAGTTGTTGAAATACGGAAAACGAGACGAGTTGGCTAAACTTCTACGACTCGGTGATACTGTGGAACGTCATCTGGATGATAACGACGTTGTTCTGTTCAATCGTCAGCCTTCTCTTCATAAAACTTCAATTATGAGTCATCGCGCGAAGGTAATGCCGGGAAGAACATTTCGATTCAATGAGTGTGCATGTACACCATACAATGCCGATTTCGACGGAGATGAAATGAATTTGCATTTGCCACAAACATATGAAGCGAAAGGTAAACGAATTTTTCATTTTATCTTCTTATTCTACCATTTACTTTTCCAGCTGAAGCAAGTGAGCTCATGAATGTGAAGAACAACTTGATCACACCTCGTTCTGGAGAACCATTAGTTGCTGCCATTCAAGATTTCATTACTGGAGGATACTTGCTCACCCACAAAGACACTTTCCTTCCGAGAGCTGAAGTTTATCGTTTTGCTGCTGCACTCATTGACGCCTCAGCTAAAACAAAAATAAGACAAAAATAAGAATTCCACCACCAGCTATCAGAATACCAGTGGAACTTTGGACTGGAAAACAGCTCATCGAACTCATTATTCGCCCCGACAAAGGATCTCAGATCTCACTAAATCTTACTGCGAAAAATAAGTCGTATTCAGGAAATTTAGAGCTGTGCTCGAAAGATTCCTATGTTATCATTCGAAATTCGGTTCTCCTGGCTGGTGTCCTGGATAAGTCTCTTCTTGGATCTTCATCAAAAGTAAACATTTTCTATATGTTAATGAGAGATTACGGAGAAGATGCAGCAGTTGATGCAATGTGGAGATTAGCACGAATGGCTCCAGTTTTCCTTTCGAATCGAGGATTCTCCATTGGAATCGGTGATGTACGCCCCAGTGAAAGATTGCTTCAAGAGAAAGGACAACTGGTTGACACAGGTGAGTTTCCATAAATATCACTTTTGGAGCAGAGTTGAATATTCTCATTCAGGTTACGAACAATGCGCTCAATATATTCGTGAATTAGAAGAAGGAAAGCTGAAAGCTCAACCAGGTTGTACTGAAGAAGAAACTCTTGAAGCTATCATTCTTCGTGAACTTTCAACGATTCGTGATCATGCTGGACAAGTGTGTCTTCGTAATCTTAGCAAGTATAATGCACCATTGACAATGGCTGTTTGTGGTTGGAAGGGTTCTTTTATCAACATTTCTTAAATGATTGCATGTGTTGGACAACAAGCTATTTCTGGACATCAACCACCGGATGGATTCGAAGAACGATCTTGTCCGCATTTCGAGCGAAAAAAAAGACACCAGAAGCTAAAGGGTTCGTCGCGAACAGTTTCTACTCAGGACTCACTCCAACTGAATTCTTCTTCCATACAATGGGAGGACGTGAAGGTCTTGTCGATACTGCTGTGAAGACTGCCGAAACTGGATACATGCAAAGACGTCTTGTCAAGTGTTTGGAGGATCTCTGTGCATCATACGACGGCACCGTACGATCTTCTGTTGGAGATGTTATCGAATTCGTTTTCCGTTAGTAAAATAATTTTTGCTTTGCTTCAATGTATTGAGACTACTTTTAGGGAAACCTGAAGCTATTACGTTTGCAAGAGGATGCAAGATTGTTGCTCATGGAAAGACAATGATGGCAATTAGACCACCTTCAACTAGTAAATTGAGTAAAACAATGACAATGCAAATGCTCAAATACTCTCTCGGAAACGTTGTCATTAAAGGAATCTCTTCAGTCAATCGTTGTGTCATCCACGCTGACGAAAAGAAGGGAGACTTTTATTCACTTCTTGTTGAAGGAACTGATTTCCGATCTGTTCTTTCTTCTGTTGGTGTTGATCCAAGAAAAACTAATTTCAATAATGCTCTTGTGGTAGCTGAAGTTCTTGGAATTGAAGCTGCTCGGACATGCATTATCAATGAAATTATTGCGACTATGGATGCTCACGGAATCGGTTTGGATAGAAGACACGTTATGCTTCTCGCCGATGTTATGACCTATCGGTGAGAAAATGAATACTGTTGTTCAGAACGAGAAATCATCAAATTTTCAGAGGAGAAGTGCTGGGAATCACTCGAAACGGCCTTGTCAATATGAAGGATTCAGTTCTTCTTTTCGCGTCATTCGAAAAGACGATGGATCATTTGTTTGAAGCAGCCTTCTTCTCGCAGAGAGATGTGGTAAGTCTTGTAGAACAAGAATAGTATTTCTAATGGATATTCTTCCCAACAAAACTTTGCTTTTAGATTCACGGCGTCTCTGAGTGCTGCATCATTATGGGAACCCCGATGACTGTCGGTACTGGAACCTTCAAGTTGATGCAGAAGCACGAAAAGAAAGCAATACTCAAACAGAATTCGCCAATTTTTCAGCGCCCCGAGACAACTATCACCCTTTAACTTTTCATGATTTCCGATAATATTGTTTTCATCATCATCATATTAACCACTTTTGTTAAATCCAACCCCATATCCCTTTCTCTATTTTATGCTCCCCATCTCTCATACTTTGTTCAGCCGATTTGTTATTTTTTGTTGTTGTTGAAAGCACATGAAGTTATTCTACCTTTTATTGAATGACGAAGTTATCACAGTTAGAATGAAGTTTAGTTTTATATGCTTATCGGAAAGGTCTTAAAGATGTGGTAGTTGCAGGACGGCTTCGAGAACGTTTAGCAACGGATTTGGCTGATTGAGAGCGTGTTCGTTGGCGGCTCCCGTTGGCTGATCTCAGAAATTGTCTCGGAACCAAATTGCTCGGTGGAATCCACGGGATGGGCGGTGCCTCGATGAGAACACAATCCGCGAACATTTCTCTTTCGGATTCTTTCAATTGAATCCACGTTTCGTATGCTTCATTCGCCAATTCCAACCGTTTCAATTCGATTTCCTTCTTCTCTTCTTCCAACTTTTCTTTCTCTTCTTTTCTCAATTTTCTCGCCTCTTCACTCAAAAACTCTTCCTTCTTGGCTTTCCTGTAATTTCATAAATTAAGAAATATTTGAAATTAAAAGTATCTCACCATGCCAAGAAAGCTGTCTTTGCCTCTTTTATCTTCTCATTTCTCGCATCTTCTTCTGCCTTTCGTTTCTTTTCTGACTCTTGTTCCAACTTCTTTTTGATGTCTGTCACCGATTTTGATCGTTCTCGCTTCCACATTTCATAGTTCTAAATTTGAAATTTATTAACTTTAAAAAAATATATAAAATCTCAACAAAATCACCTTATCCGCTTCTTTCAATTTCTGATCTTTCGACGATTTCTCTTTTTCCAATTTCTCTTTTTCCTTCTGAAGTTTCGCTTTTTTCATCGCTTTCATTTTCTCATCGTGGCCCTGAACCCATCTCTGATATAATTTCGAGTTTTCTCGTCGTTCTTTCTGAAATTCAAAGCAGATTATTCTCAACTCTTGATTCATTCTACCTCTTCTGCCTCCTTCTGTTCTGCCATCGCTTTTTCTTTTGCTTTTTTCTCTTTTATCTCTTTTTCTTTCTTCTGTAACCATTCTTTGTGATGAGCATCCGATGTCCGATTCACCTTTGAATGACTGGAAAACATTCATGATTTCAGATAGAAAACTTCTGAAAACTCACAACATAGACATCTGCATCATATCATTCTCTTTTTTCTCATTTCCTGGTGTTCTCGGTTTCGCTTTCTGCTCGGCTACTTCACTCTTTTGTTCCTTCTTCTTTCCACTTTCTTCTCTGAATGTCTTTTTTTGGTTCTTTTTTCGGCTCTACTTCTGCTCAGAGCGTTGGCAAGACAAACAATTCTTGACCAATTGATGAATGATATGTCTTCTTTTTACTAAAATCTCAGGGAAGCAATAATACAATGTTTTAGTGGCGAGTCTTACGGGTAAAAAGGATTTTCGGAAAAATCAATATATATTCATACTGTAAACAAGTATTCTCTACATTTCTCTTTAATGGTTGTGTCATGAAATTGGAAAATTGGACATGGAACGTTCTAGAAGAACTCAAAAAATCGATATGCAATAGCATACGTAAATCGCGTTTACGACACTGACACGTCGACATCGCCATTAGTAGAAAAAATATGGAATTGAAGCTATTAAATTTCCCTTATTTGGTACTACTTGAAATTGTAAAAAATATGGATTGGTTGGAACTGTTCATGCTTTCGGTGTGCTCTTCAAAAACATTTTTTATGATTCAAAGTTTCAAATTGAATATTTATTCACTTCTGTTTTACATTGATTCTGGTTTTCTAAAAATGGTCTTCAGAACCAGTTCCATAGGTGATTCAGAACGTTCTTTGACATTTAATATACTTTCGAACGATGTCGAAAGTACATCTAAAGTGATAATAGGAGGAGTTGAAATGAAATACAGGTATGCTTACTTATTCATTGATTTAAAATAATCAGGCGATTTCATTGTTTTTTTTTTCACACATAGCTCTCCATCTTTTTTCAGAACAGAAGTAATCATTGATTACTGCGGAATAATCCAAATGGACGTCAAGATTTACGACTCTTCCGATGAAATTGTACAGAATGCACTCAATCATCATATGACAACTTTATTGAATAAACCAACGGATGTTGAACTTGAAATTACTGTAGAAATGCTGGTTTATTCAATTCCAAAAATCAGTAATCTCGAAACCACTGTTTTGAAGGGCAAAATAGTTGAAGCAGATGTCGTTGAAAAATTTCTTTCAATAAACCCAAGTCATAAAAATGTGAGAGTTCACACAGAGATTACTGGATCACTTAAGAAAAACTCTCTTCTGTTCGGAATTCAGTTCTTGCATTTGTCAGATGAAACGTTGCCAGTGAACATAATTCTGCCCTACTTTACGGGAGAACATTTGACAATCGCTACCCCGAAATGTGATAACTCTGCAATTATCGAGTTTCTCAATAGTTGGATTTCTTGTAAAAAGTATCAAAATATAAGAACTGTCATCATCCTCTCGACGAACGGTTCTCCAATGAACCCCACAGAAATACTCGGGAATTTTCGAACTTCACGGGGACCTTCGAGAAGACCATATGAGTATATGTATCCGGTGAAGTGAGCTCATTTTCCGACTTTTTAACACACATAATATCCTTATTTCATTGGACTTTTATTTGTTTCAGTGCAAGAAGAGAATCAACCGTAAGTTGGGACTGTTCCAAGTTTGTCGACATTCAAGGCCCAAGAAAGCTGGCTTCGATCGAGCTACTTCCCAGGCGTTTCACATTTTTCGTATGGAACTGAAGTTGTTGAAAATTCCATTCTCTCTGTATTATACAAGCCACAGTTTCCAAATTCTTCCCTTTTATGACCGTGATCAACTAGTGTTCCTCAGACAACGCATTTCTGTTTTTTCTTTCCTCCTCTTCTTTCTCTTTCTTCTTTCTCCTCTTCTTCTTCTTACGATCACTATTAATCTTCTTTCACATCCTTCTTCTTGCTTCTTTCTCCTCTTCGTCTGCTTTCCTTCCCCTCTTCTTCTTCTTTCTCTTCTTCCTTCTTCTTCTTTCCTCCTCTTCTTCTTCTTCTTCTTTCCTACTCTTCTTCTTCTTTCCTCCTCTCTTCTTCTTCTTTCCTCCTCTTCTCTTCTTCTTCTTTCCTACTCTTCTTCTTTTCTTCTCTCTCTTCTTCTCTCTTCTTCCTTCTCTTCTTCTCTCTCTTCTTCTTCTTTCCTCCTCTTCTTCTTCTTCTTTCCTCCTCTTCTTCTTCTTCTTTCCTACTCTTCTTCTTCTTTTTTCCTACTCTTCTTCTTCATTCTCTTTATCCTTCTCTTCTTCTTCTTTCCTCCTCTTCTTCTCTTCTTTCCTACTCTTCTTCTTCTTCTTTCCTACTCTTCTTCTTCTTCTTTCCTACTCTTCTTCTTCATTCTATTCATCCTTCTCTTCTTCTTTCTCTTCATCCTTCTCTTCTTCTTTCTCTTCATCCTTCTCTTCTTCTTTCTCTTCGTTTTCTTCTCTTTCTCTTCTCTCTCCTTTCTCTTCTTCCTTCTTTTCTTCTTTTCTTCTTCCTTCTCTTCTTCTTTCTCTTCTTTCTTCTCTTCGTCTTTCTCTTCTTCCTTCTCTTCTTCTTTCTCTTTTTCCATCTCTTCTTCTTTCTCTTCTTTCTCTTCTTTCTTCTCTTCTTCTTTCTCTTCTTCTTTCTCTTCTTCTTTCTCTTCTTCTTTCTCTTTTCTTTTCCTTCTTCTTCTCTTTCCTCTTCTTCTTTTCCACCTTCAACTTTTTCCTTTTCTTCTGCTTTTTTGTTCTTTCTTCAAATTCTCTTCGACCATTATTATTCTTAATATTGATAACCGATTGCGCTGCTCGTTCTCGCTCCCATGCAGTACTGGCCATATTAAGTGCGCCAATTGCAGTTTTTAGTTGAAAGCGGTCAATTCTGTGTGTCTCGGCCTCACTGATTGCCTCAAAATGTCAATTGTTTGCAGAGTGTATAAATCAAAAGTAGAACAAGTATACATCTCGAAAAGTAGTCCTGAAAACGGGCAACAATTGCGAGAAATAACTTTGACCTATGTTAACGAATCAGTGATTGCTTGTACAACTAAAAAATTTAAGCTTTTTCGATCTATATATTTAATGAATAATTAACATTGTGACACTATCAATGAGACACACAATTGACAATTTTCAACTAAAAACTGCAAGTGTTGCATTCTTTATGGCCAGTACTGTATATTCTGTTGTTCATAATATCAGAAGTTACACATATTTATCGTTCAAGTTGAGTTGGGTATACGACCATAATGATGTTCTAGAACCTACCTTATCCACTTCCATCATGCATGCATTTTTTGATGAATTCAATTCTTTTGTTTTTCCTTTTATAACTTGTAATCTTCGCCCCTGGTCAAAATTAAAAATCTCATTTTGACTTTATCTCAATGTAACGTGTCAGTGACTTGCTCCTTCGTTTGAATAAATAAATAAAATAGTTTTTCTTTTCAAATCTTGCCCTATTTGTTTGTTTCATTTCTTGATCATGTGCTTGAAGCCATTGTTAACACAAGTTTTATGGGTATTCATAATTATTACTTCTGCCGTTCTTTACTGTATATTCTCTGGTCTTTATTAAGAATGCAGCTATTTCATCCGTTGCTTGTTGCTCTGCAATAGATTTTTCTCTGCGAAAATACCAAAACATCCTATTCACAACATAAAAATAGCAATTTATTAGTAACCCACATAAAGGATGTTCTGCAGAATTTGGGTGGTAAGTCTTTTCAGATCTTTCACAATCCCGAGCTGTTACTTTCTAGAACTGTGACCCTTTCCTGCACTGCCACCGATCGGAACTGTGGCTGCTCAGAATTGTTCTGAATCAAAAAAAAACGTGAGAAAAATTGAGAGATTTCGCTTGCTTATTTAGTTCATTTCATCCCGTAAATATAAGTTCTACTGATTGTGAGAAAAATGGAATTCAAGCTTTTTCCTTAAAGAAGAGATGATTAATTTTCGAGAAAAGTTTCTCGGATCCTGGCAAGAAAGAACAAAATTCGCCACAACTCCAAAAATGTCATCTTACCTTGTTGCCTTCGCAGTTGGAGAACTCGAGTACATTAGTACAAAAACCAATAGTGGAGTTGAGATGCGTGTGTACACTGTTCCTGGCAAAAAAGAACAAGGACAGTACAGTTTGGATCTCTCCGCCAAGTAACTTAATAGTTTCCGAATATATAGTATAATTACTTTTCTAGGTGCATTGACTGGTACAATGAGTGGTTCGATATCCCATATCCTCTCCCTAAGTGTGACCTTATCGCGATTCCCGACTTCTCTATGGGAGCAATGGAGAACTGGGGTCTTGTCACTTATCGTGAGATCGCACTTCTTGTTGATCCGGGAGTTACATCTACTCGCCAGAAATCCCGAGTTGCTCTTGTGGTTGCCCACGAATTAGCACATCTGTGGTTTGGTAACCTAGTGACCATGGTATGATTCTTTATGATTATGATAATTTAAAGTTCATTGTTGAATTGCAGAAATGGTGGACTGATCTCTGGTTGAAGGAAGGATTTGCTTCATTCATGGAATACATGTTTGTTGGAGCTAACTGTTCAGAGTTCAAAATCTGGCTTCACTTCCTGAACGATGAATTGGCTTCTGGAATGGGTTTAGATGGGCTCAGAAATTCGCATCCAATCGAAGTGGAGATCGATAATCCAAATGAGCTTGATGAGATTTATGATTCTATCACCTATGCTAAATCGAATTCCGTGAACCGTATGCTCTGTTATTATCTATCAGAGCCAGTTTTCCAGAAAGGACTTCGCATTTACTTGAAGAAATTCCAGTATTCTAATGCCGTCACTCAAGATTTATGGTCTGCTCTCAGTGAGGCTTCTGGACAAAATGTCAATGAACTCATGTCGGGATGGACGCAGCAGATGGGATTTCCAGTTTTGAACGTTACGCAACGACAGGATGGAAATAATCGTGTTCTGACAGTTGAACAACGGAGATTCATCTCGGACGGAGGCGAGGACCCGAAGAACAGTCTCTGGCAAGTGCCGATTACAGTTTCTGTTGGCAGTGCTCCAAGTGATGTTAAGGCGAGATTCCTGTTGAAGGAGAAACAACAGGAGTTCGTCGTCGAGGGAGTGGCTCCAGGCGAATGGGTCAAATTGAACTCTGGAACAACCGGATTTTATCGCGTCGAGTATTCTGACGAAATGCTCACCTCGATGCTCCCTGATATCGCTTCACGAAAAATGCCTGTACTTGATCGTTTTGGACTAATCAATGATTTGTCTGCTCTTCTGAATACAGGACGGGTCTCGATTGCACAATTCGTTCAAGTTGCTGCCTCCTCTGCCAATGAGGATGAGTACGTTGTGTGGGGAGCTATCGACGAAGGAATGAGTAAGCTTTTGGCTTGCTCCCGCGAAATGTCGGAGGAAACTCTGAAAAGGTTAGTATTAAAAAAAAACGATTTCTTTCCACCCGAACAACGATGATTTTTCAGAGCCAAACAACTCATTGTCAAAATGTTCGAAAAAACTGGTGCCGATCTTGGATTTGCCGAACAGTCCGGCGAGGACACGCAAAAGATGATGCTCCGCGCCCTCGTTCAAGCCCGCCTAGCTCGCGCCGGTCATCAGCCAACTATCGATAAATTCAACCAAATGTTCACGGACTTCCTCGAGAAAGGAACCCCCATTCATCCAGATATTCGTCTTGCGACTTTCGGAGTCGTTGCAAGATCGACTGGCAAAGAAGGATTTGACAAGTTGATGAACCTCCGTGAAACTACCACCTTCCAGGAAATCGAGAGACAAGCAATGATTGCTATGTCGCAGACTCCAGAGCAACCACTGCTAGCACAACTTTTCGAATACGGATTTGAGAAAAACAAAGTCCGTCCACAAGATCAACTTTACCTTTTCCTCGGAACTGGATCTACCCATATGGGACAGCAATATGCCTGGCAATATTTCTGTGAACATATCAAAGAATTCTTGGAAAAGTATGGAGGAGACCCCCTTAAATACATTCTCAGCAACATTTTCAGGAAAAGTACAATTGTTGTCCGAAACATGGCGCGGATTACTGTAAACAATCTCGATTGTTTTTATTTGGACAGTTAGCTCCGACAAACATGTATTCCATGAATGAAGCAAATCCTTCCTTTAACCAAAGGTCAGTCCACCATTTCTGAAATTCAACAATGAATTTTAAATTATCATAATTTGAATCATACCATGGTCACTAGGTTACCAAACCACAGATGTGCTAATTCGTGGGCAACCACAAGAGCAACTCGGGATTTCTGGCGAGTAGATGTAACTCCCGGATCAACAAGAAGTGCGATCTCACGATAAGTGACAAGACCCCAGTTCTCCATTGCTCCCATAGAGAAGTCGGGAATCGCGATAAGGTCACACTTAGGGAGAGGATATGGGATATCGAACCACTCATTGTACCAGTCAATGCACCTAGAAAAGTAATTATACTATATATTCGGAAACTATTAAGTTACTTGGCGGAGAGATCCAAACTGTACTGTCCTTGTTCTTTCTTGCCAGGAACAGTGTACACACGCATCTCAACTCCACTATTGGTTTTTGTACTAATGTACTCGAGTTCTCCAACTGCGAAGGCAACAAGGTAAGATGACATTTTTGGAGTTGTGGCGAATTTTGTTCTTTCTTGCCAGGATCCGAGAAACTTTTCTCGAAAATTAATAATACCTCTGTCTCGATGTAACCTGTAACCCCGCTGACTAGGGAATGGTCTAAACTGACCGTGGAGTTCAGAAACGAGACCTAGCATAATCGATAGAAATTTTAATGGGAAATCAGTTTTCAAAAATTGCTGATTAATCACCACTGGACCACGGATCGCTGGCCGAGAGGGATGTTCGGGTGCCGTGATATTTGGGGCGAAACACAGCTAAATTTGGGTGAAAAATCGAGTAAATCACATGTATTAAGTTTGTATTTTCAGACCAGAAGATCTGGATTCTGGAGGCCATTCAGCAATTTTTGAAAACTGATTTCCCATTAAAATTTCTATCGATTGTGCTAGGTCTCGTTTCTGAACTCCACGGTAAGTTTAGACCATTCCCTAGTGAGAAACATACTTTAAAATATGTATTATAACGGCTCTTTTTTGTACCCAGCTGTTGAGATAGGTGTTGAAAAATTGACAGTGTGAACTTAGCAAAGCGCACTTAAGTGCTCTTTTTACTGCTTCTACACATGTTTTTTTGCGTTATGAGTATTTATTTTCTCTTGAAAAAAAGAACAGTAATGAGCTCCCGAAGGCAAGCAGTGAAGCTAAAAACGATTAAATGGTAGATTGAAAATCAGATATTATCGGTTCATTAAGCCGTGTCGGATGATGTTTACATCATCTAAATGTTCAAAATGGTCTCGTAGTTGAGAAAAGTGAAAAACCTTAACTTCCTGTTGAAAGTGTTGCGAGATCAGTTTGAAAACTTAGATGCGCCTTTACATCATCCGACACGGTTTCGTGAACCTATAACAAAACCAGTGACAAATAAATAGAAGGACAATGATTTAAAACGAATTAGAAGTGGATTTGTTTGAGAAGATTTTCGATGATTGAGCGGTTAGCCTCCAAGAGACGAGCGTTGAGGCGAATTGCTTCGACCGTCTGAAAAATGCAAATAATTATCAAAATTAGAAATATTGTTTGTATACCTGTCCAATTGGCCTAGCCAAAGTTTTTCTGTCCGTATCGGTAAGATCTTTGCAGTTACAGAAGAAATTTTGGAACTCCACAGCTCGATGTTCACTACCGAAACTTTCACCGGCAAACTTGAGACAACGCTGGAATAGACTCGAATTGGCTCCTCCATACTTTTCCAAGAATTCTTTGATATGTTCACAGAAATATTGCCAGGCATATTGCTGTCCCATATGGGTAGATCCAGTTCCGAGGAAAAGGTAAAGTTGATCTTGTGGACGGACTTTGTTTTTCTCAAATCCGTATTCGAAAAGTTGTGCTAGCAGTGGTTGCTCTGGAGTCTGCGACATAGCAATCATTGCTTGTCTCTCGATTTCCTGGAAGGTGGTAGTTTCACGGAGGTTCATCAACTTGTCAAATCCTTCTTTGCCAGTCGATCTTGCAACGACTCCGAAAGTCGCAAGACGAATATCTGGATGAATGGGGGTTCCTTTCTCGAGGAAGTCCGTGAACATTTGGTTGAATTTATCGATAGTTGGCTGATGACCGGCGCGAGCTAGGCGGGCTTGAACGAGGGCGCGGAGCATCATCTTTTGCGTGTCCTCGCCGGACTGTTCGGCAAATCCAAGATCGGCACCAGTTTTTTCGAACATTTTGACAATGAGTTGTTTGGCTCTGAAAAATCATCGTTGTTCGGGTGGAAAGAAATCGTTTTTTTTTAATACTAACCTTTTCAGAGTTTCCTCCGACATTTCGCGGGAGCAAGCCAAAAGCTTACTCATTCCTTCGTCGATAGCTCCCCACACAACGTACTCATCCTCATTGGCAGAGGAGGCAGCAACTTGAACGAATTGTGCAATCGAGACCCGTCCTGTATTCAGAAGAGCAGACAAATCATTGATTAGTCCAAAACGATCAAGTACAGGCATTTTTCGTGAAGCGATATCAGGGAGCATCGAGGTGAGCATTTCGTCAGAATACTCGACGCGATAAAATCCGGTTGTTCCAGAGTTCAATTTGACCCATTCGCCTGGAGCCACTCCCTCGACGACGAACTCCTGTTGTTTCTCCTTCAACAGGAATCTCGCCTTAACATCACTTGGAGCACTGCCAACAGAAACTGTAATCGGCACTTGCCAGAGACTGTTCTTCGGGTCCTCGCCTCCGTCCGAGATGAATCTCCGTTGTTCAACTGTCAGAACACGATTATTTCCATCCTGTCGTTGCGTAACGTTCAAAACTGGAAATCCCATCTGCTGCGTCCATCCCGACATGAGTTCATTGACATTTTGTCCAGAAGCCTCACTGAGAGCAGACCATAAATCTTGAGTGACGGCATTAGAATACTGGAATTTCTTCAAGTAAATGCGAAGTCCTTTCTGGAAAACTGGCTCTGATAGATAATAACAGAGCATACGGTTCACGGAATTCGATTTAGCATAGGTGATAGAATCATAAATCTCATCAAGCTCATTTGGATTATCGATCTCCACTTCGATTGGATGCGAATTTCTGAGCCCATCTAAACCCATTCCAGAAGCCAATTCATCGTTCAGGAAGTGAAGCCAGATTTTGAACTCTGAACAGTTAGCTCCAACAAACATGTATTCCATGAATGAAGCAAATCCTTCCTTCAACCAGAGATCAGTCCACCATTTCTGCAATTCAACAATGAACTTTAAATTATCATAATCATAAAGAATCATACCATGGTCACTAGGTTACCAAACCACAGATGTGCTAATTCGTGGGCAACCACAAGAGCAACTCGGGATTTCTGGCGAGTAGATGTAACTCCCGGATCAACAAGAAGTGCGATCTCACGATAAGTGACAAGACCCCAGTTCTCCATTGCTCCCATAGAGAAGTCGGGAATCGCGATAAGGTCACACTTAGGGAGAGGATATGGGATATCGAACCACTCATTGTACCAGTCAATGCACCTAGAAAAGTAATTATACTATATATTCGGAAACTATTAAGTTACTTGGCGGAGAGATCCAAACTGTACTGTCCTTGTTCTTTTTTGCCAGGAACAGTGTACACACGCATCTCAACTCCACTATTGGTTTTTGTACTAATGTACTCGAGTTCTCCAACTGCGAAGGCAACAAGGTAAGATGACATTTTTGGAGTTGTGGCGAATTTTACAACTTTCCGTTTCCCATCAGTACTTGGCGTTTCCGAGATTACGTTCATATTGGAAAGAGCGGTGAGATGACTGTCTACCTCGAGCGTCACATCGAACGTTGCCTTGTAGATGGGCTCATCAAAACACGGGAACGCTAAGCGAGCATATGTTGACTCGAACTGAGTGGATGCAAGGAACTTTTCAGATCCATCCTTGTCCTTGTATTGACTACGATAGAATCCGCGCATCTTGTCGTTGAGCTCTCCAATGAACTTGAAAACCAGCTGAACTTTCTGTGGCTGGAGGACAGATGGAAGCTTGATACTTAAGATATTAAGCTTATCATCGTATGTTGTATCCAACTTTTTCGCTGCGTCTCCCGGGTTGGTAATGAGTGATACAGATTGGATCAACAGACTCTGCGCGTGAACTTTGAGAACATCTGTTGCTTCCTTGATAGTGACGTCCACAGTAGAGAGTCCCTCGAAGGAGAATCTAAAAAAGGTTTAAATACAAAAATCAGAGTCACACAAATATAATCTTGGACCTATTCACAAATAATAACTTGTTATATTTAAAAAACGAATATTTAATATCACAAGTTGTTGTTCAATAGCCCAAGTTATTGTTCGTGAATAGGTCCATTGCGACTGGTACACTTTAATACTCACTGGTTGAGACATGGTGACAAACGAACATCGTAGTGGGTAGGTTCGGCGTTAGTTGGTAGTCGCTCGAATTTGAATGCAGGTGCAGGATTTCCGCAAGTCGCCATTCTGAAAGGAAACTTTTATTTTTAATACAAAGTATTTACTGTAGAAGAATCGGAAAGTACGGATAAACAAATGTCATCGGATGCGTTATCACAGTTACACAGGAAAGAAAAGAGTAGGAATGCGGGAATGGCTAGTAGGAATTCGGGAATTCGGCATAAACGGTAGTAGAGAAAAAAATTAAGTGGCAACAGCATCATGTTCCTTGACATCGT
This sequence comes from Caenorhabditis remanei, assembly GCF_010183535.1. Lineage (NCBI taxonomy): Eukaryota > Metazoa > Nematoda > Chromadorea > Rhabditida > Rhabditidae > Caenorhabditis > Caenorhabditis remanei. Next base: position 14,127,309 of record NC_071331.1, read on the forward strand.
CTTGAGAAACTTTGGATGTAGAAGATTTCTCTTGCTCAAAAATGTCAAGTGATTCAGGAGTAAATGCGTATGGAAGCAAGTCACGGGTAGATGTAGTAAGGATTTTAGAGTTCGATGCAGTTCCAACGACGACCTGCAAAATTTTCAGTCAGAAAAGCGCGTTTGAAGATTAGTCCTCACTTTGAAATCACCAAATTCGACTAAAAATTGACGACAAAGTCCACATGGAGAGGCCGGTTCACTAAGCCCAGTGACCACAGCGATGGCGCGGAATTTATTATGCCCTTGCGACACTGCAGATACAATGGCACTGCGCTCGGCACAGATGGTACCTCCATATGAGGCGTTTTCCACATTGCAGCCTCAAGAAAGTTAAAATTCATTTTCATTCTCTGCAACTTCATATGACATGAAGTTTAGTTATAATTACCAAGAATGGTTTCCCCAGATTCAGTCAGAAGCGCAGCACCGACTGGAAACTTGCTATATGGGCAATGAGCACGTTTCATTGCGTTTCTGGCCAAATGAACAAGCTCTACGTCGGAAATATCTTGAGGTAGGGTCGAGGCAGCCATCTGCAGCAGAAAAATAACAGAGTGCAACAAGCAAGGTCATTTCACACATATTCAATAAGGGCTATCAGAAATGAACCAAAAAGTGAAAAATGGGGGAAAAAATAGTGGAACAAAGTGTTAGGATGATCCGGCGACGATCGATGATATTTTGATCAAAATGACGTGTAAAATTTGGCGGACCCGCGAAGGTGCGGTGTTTGCGTACTTTGCGTACTTTCGGATGCACCGTAGTATCAGTTTCAAAACAACAAGTTGCCTTTTAATTTTTAAACATTTGTTTTCCAAACAAATGCCGAAAGTTGCTGGAAAGAAGTTTGTCTTAATTAGTATCGACGATGAAGGAGAGGCGAAGCAAAACGTTCGAAAGCTTCGTCGATACTTGGTATGTTTTTTCTTCAGAGTAAACCTCAATTATAATTATACAATTTTTCTAGGTCAATCATAAACTGAAACATGTCTTCTCGTCGGATCCAGATGAAATAAAAGAGTTCTTAGAAATGTTAAACAAAAACACGCTTGTTCTTGAAGAAAATTTTGATTTGCAAGAAGAGGCGGATCAACTTCTTGAGGAAAACCAACTTGTCATGAAAACGTCATCAAATCAAGAAATACTGGAAAAATGGGCGGTAAGTTGGAACGATGATAATAAGAACACAACTTCTAGAAACGGCAATCACTAAAGTTTTTGCAGCGTGGGACGTTTTCTGAAGATTCCGACGCGATACAACTCTTGTTCGGTAGCTCTCTTGCCGTTGATCAAGAAAAATCGGCAGAAGAAAATCACCAAGAGCCCGAGGAAGATGAAAATACGATCGGTAAGAAATCACGAACTCTATCGGCTAGATTATATTAACACAGCTATACCACCATTGTTCACAGTCCCTTCGCTTGAATTGGAAACTTTTAATGAAACTTCGATAATTGAAAATGGAAAAGAAGAGAACAAAGAAGAGGATATTTCTAATTGTTTGGTAAGCGATGAGTGTTAGATTTTCTAAATTACACAATTAAGGTTTGCTGCAATCAAGTTGAAGTAGGTCGCAACCGGAATACCAAAATCAGAAGACAAGCGCAACATGTAATAGATTGTCATATACAGGAAGAATTCCGAGGTGTTGAAATTTCAAAGCGTTATCAGTGTTTACAATGCTTCAAAACGCTTCCTGTGTCGAAATCACCATGCGAACACATTTCTGACCAACACGTTAAGAATGAAACGGAAGTTGAGTTTCGAGACTTATGGTATGGATTGCTCTAGCAATGAAATTCCAAGATTCAGTATATTTTCAGGTGTAAAGAACAGCTTTCTGCTTTCAACCTTTCACTAGCGAAGTGCTTCGGTCGACAGCTTCCAGTACCTCGAAGTCGTAGAATCCGAAATGAACATCCAGAAGCTCCCAACTCTCTAACTCCGAAAGCATCCTATCGGATTGTACAAGGAGATGAAGTTGTCCAAATCGATACAGTGTTTGAAAAATCGCATACAATCGTAAGTATTCAAAATATTTCAGAAGATCCACATGTCTACTTAGTATCAAGATATTAAGGGGTACTGTAGCCAGGGTTCTAGAAAGGAAAACGGCGAACTGCATCACAGCATGCATTGAAACTGACCATGGAAAGTTTCAGATTGTCATGTTAAAAAATAATCAGACGTTTCGTGGAAATTGCAACAAACTGGTGTGAAAAAATTATGAGAACAACAGACACATAGACACAAATACAATTGAATGACGTTAGAAACCACCCTTTCTTCTGATAAGAAAGAGATAGTCAGAGGTGGACACTTCGGGATACTATTGTCATCATACATACACACCAGAAAACATAGACATAAAAAAGAGGGCGCAGAACTGACCCGTGTTCGGCGCTAGCTGTCCGATGGAGCAGGTTTGCTGAAGAGTGGAAAGGACGGCGCAGACCCACCAAAGCAAGGCGCCGGATAGCCGGAACATTGCGCAGAGAGAGTTGACGAGAGTTGTTTATAAGTCGGCTGGAGACTGCAAAGAATATAAAGGTGACAAACAAAGTTGTTTGGCATCATCAGTTGTATGAGTCTACGAGGAGACCCTAGATCATCGAAAGTTAATTCTATATCACAGAGGTTCGAAGCGTGTAATAAACAGGTGTCACAATTCCACACGTTAAGGTAACGCAGATCTAATGTAATACTGCTAGTTAAGATATACACTATTGGAATTTATCAAAAGTTTGATACATTCTAAACATTTTATGTACTTGTCAAGTGATCGAATTACTTTACTTATCAGTTCTCAGTTCTCATTTCTACGACTGCATAGTATCAGCTATATTATTTCATTCATCTGCAAGTTCTCTTATCATCTCACATGATCAAACGCTGCTAGCCTTGCAGTTTTCTCAATAGGCTCAACGTGTGAAACTATAGAAAACTTTTGAAATACAGAAAGAACAACTCACCTTTGTAATAACGTGGAATCTGACGAATTGCAAGTCTTCCCAACATCATTCTGAAAGTTATGTTGTATATTGAGACTATAATTAGAATGTACGAATAACTAAAAGCAAAACATTTTCAGGTCAATAAATCTCCGGATAATAAAGATCTAGCAGGACCATCCACTTCTCTGGTTCCAGAATTAGAGTATCTGACAGACGAAGAAGAAATACACCTATACGAGCTAGACTCTGAAGACTACGATGCTAGTATGCGAGATATTGAAGATCCAACTGAGAGTAAGCTTTTTTTCCTATTATACGTTTTTCGCCCCTTTATGCTTAATCTACTTTTATGAATTTTCAGAAATCAACGCGGATAGCCCATTGAGCAACGTCAATCAACAGTAACTATTCTAGGTCTCTTTTATCGATGAGTTTTGTGCACTCATAATTTTATTGTTTCCTTTTAATTTTGTTCCTTTCCTTTTGTTTTGCATTCATAATTACACCTGTTTCTCAGCGAAAAATACAAATTTGCGACTGCTGAACACGATAGATAATTGCAGAAAAAAAACATGATTACTGTCGAAATTTCATCAATAATTTAAATTATTCGAACAGGAATATACACAACATACAAATACCCAAAAAATTTAAGGCAACTCGGGACACAATCGTAAAAAAGAGAAATTTGGAAGAAAAATAAATATGAAAGCAAGCCTATCGAGATAGAAAGAAAGATTTTCTAGAAAGTTACTCGTCATGTGGAACGGGAACAACTTCGGTGGATGGTGTTGGATGTCCACCAACTCCAAAGAAGCGGAAGGCTGCAAGAGTGAGCTCAAGTCCGAAGAAACAGGCCGCGTTAGCTGGGAATGCACGAAGCATTACTGGCCAGAATCCCTGAAAAATTTCAGTGCAAACGTATTGAAAAAAGTGAGAATAAGTCTAGAAGAAAAGACAATAAACTCTAAATAGAATATGTTACCTTGAAAAGTGCTCTGGGTCCTTCCTCGCGGAGAACCTCACGAAGTACTCCACGGACGCCATCTGGATACTTTCCTTCTGGGGCTGTTTGAAGACGTGATTTCAATACATCAGCTGGAATACAGACACTCCAATTGGCAATACCCGCGAGTCCTCCAGCCAACAATGTCGCTCCTGGAGACAATGTTCGTTGAGCCCCTTCTCCTGAGAACTTCTTCTTCAGATACTCATAGACTGATAAATAAGCAGCTGAAGCCGGAATATCTCTGAGCAAAGTGGCTCCAGTTCCTCTATAGATCGAGGCGATTCCTCCTTGTTTGTAAAGCTTCTTAACAACATCAAGTGGACCATCATAATGGACACCGGATGGAGCAGATCCGGCTTGTTGAACTTGAAGAAGACACTTGATTCTTTCTCCAGGAACCATGACAATCGTGGTGAAAACTCCAGCTAATGCTCCGGCGTTAGCATTTTGAATGAATGTCATTTCTTGATCTGAAACCGATAACCGTTCAGGACCTTGAAGCATAAACGATTTGATTTCACTTACTGGGATCGGTCTGTTGCAGATACTTTCCAACTGCGCATCCACCAAAGAAGACGGCGAAAAGTGGAGAAACTCCGACTAATGGAGCAGCCATTCCTTTGTACAACGCGAAAAATCCTTCTTTGGCGACTGTTCGTTTTGCACAATCAAGAGCTCCAGTAAATTGTGGTTTCTCTCCTGGTTTCGGACGGGCCATTGTTTGAATTCGCACCTTGACAGTGTCGAACGGATGTCCAACTATGACAGTGCATGATCCACCGACACCACCAGCAATGAAGTTCAGCAAAACGTCAGACATACTGAAAACACGATATTTGGAAAAACAAAAGCAATAAGTGTATTTTAAGAAAGAATTAGTAGTGAGAGCTTCAGCTAGTTTATAAAATGTTTAGATTTTGAAAAAAGAGCTGCTGTTGCGTGGTTGATAGTTGAAGGAAAACCAGTTTCTCGAACTGATAAAGATGCACTTTGAAAAGTTTTCATGAACAGGAAAAATCAACAAGATATTAAAAATTTAACTTTTTGTTCAACTTGTTGTTTTGGGGTACTGTTAACCCAACGATAAAAAGATATCGCATCTCTATTACAAGATATATTGATTAACGGTATCAATTACTTATTTTCATGAAAATGGCAAGAAAATGCGGAAAATAAGGAAACAGAAAATGTTTATGTGTCCGACGACACCGGTGCTTTGAGGGTACGCCACAAATAACAGCCAATGAACACAATGAGAGACCACGCTGCTAGTGGACTACTCCGAGAAGAAGATAAGGAAGAACGATTGAAAATAGTATTTGAACGTGAGAGGAGCAGACATCACTCGTCACACAGTTTCCTGCACTTTGCACCCTGTTATTTAGAAGTAGACTACACCGTGGCTAACCCGTAGTCCGGATTAAAATATGGATATTAAGGCAGATCAATCAAAGTATTGCGTTTAGCTATATAGACTTGAAGATACATAACATTTTAGAGCACATTGATTTCTTCCAGATAAATATATTTATTTGTGAACGGTTAGTATTATGCAAGACATCACAGAATCACTGAAAATAGGAATAGAGAATGATCGCTTGGTTACTGATAGTAATTCAGATGTCATATTAGAGTTTCTCTTTTACTTCTTGCGAGAGAACTTGCTCGTAAGTTGGTGGCGGTGGTAGATTTCCTGAAGAGGAAGTGGGCGGAGCTGGTGGTGGAGCAGAAGATGGACCTGGCATTGATCCAGTGTACGGTGGTACGCACGATGTAGCTGGACCGGCACCGTGCTGCAAAATCACTGTTTATGTTGAAAATAATCAGTAGAGTGAAAACTGTACCGAGTAGAAGTAATAAGATCCTGGAGCAGGTGGGATGTTCCTGTCAGGAACACGATTCGAGAAATCAGGTCCATCGAGAAATCCTTCGCAGAAGTTATCATATGCTCCAGGCAAATCACTGCGAGCGAAAGCAACTGTGGTAGCATTTGGCGCTGACTGAAGCTGATGACCGGCAGAAGTGAAGTAGAACTGCTCGTTTTGTTGAACAAAGGTTCCTTGTGGATAAGTTGTTGTCATTGGATAATGAGCTACTTGTGGTGGTGGAACGGCCTGAAAATTGATAATAACCTTTTATTCATATGAATAAGAATAACAACGTACCGCCTGTTTTGGATAACTGGGTGCTTCGTTCGACTTGTCCTTTTTATCATTCTTCTTGCTACCAAAAAGCGGCATTTCTCTCGTTTGAAAGAGCAACCTCGTGAGAAACTATTTGCGATCGATGAAGGCACGAGCGCTTGAGACAGCTGATGAAAATGCCTAGCAACGGGGTAGAAACTCACGCAGTGATCAGGTTTCAGTGCAGGGGCTAATCATAAACGCACTCGACAACTCACTCTCACTCAATTTCTAGAGCTAGAATCCAGCCAGCCAAAATGGAAGAACAATAGAAAACTCGTCCGCGGACTGAGAGTAAATTTTTATGAAAATCAACAAAACATTGAAAACAATAACGAGCAAACAAGAATAGCACTGCCTTGAATAAAAATTTAGAGAAATGTTCAACAAAATTTTCAAAAATTATTTTTTTTAAGAAGTCAAAATTATTTTGACATCTACGATAACCTGATTCTCAATATCAAAGAAGCTGACAAACAAGTACTTCCCTTCTTGAGAGCTTCCGTATTTGTTGAATAAAGATTTTGTATCTTGCTCAACGTTGTAATTGACACCGATTTTTCGTTTGTTCGCTGTCTGAGGAATACATTTTCTTACGACGCTCATTTGGACTTCTCTTGAATTTGCGAATACTAGTTCGTAGTGGACAACACGTTCCTGATGTTCTTCTGCGTTGCAGAAAAACGTGTTCACGATAAAATCAATTTGTTGTTTTAATTGTGTCTTCTGTAAAAGTTTTTTTTAAAGATGAATCGAATACAAATCTATAAGAACCTACCACAGATGCTCCGCTTTTCAGAGTCACAGTCTTTTTTATCAAAATTGTATGCATCGGAAATAGGATCAAGAAATCTCTACCAACAGTGTCGAAATTCTTTTCATTATAAATCGGATCAAAAAGACGACTTCCGGTTGTTTCCACTATCAGAGAACATTCAAGAATTTCAGATTCATCTCCCAATGAAACTGGCTCGCATCTATCGAAAAGGGGACAATTGAAAAGGGTTGTTGATGTGAAAACATCTTCATCATCCCATTCAATTCTTGCAGCATCTTCAATAGAAGAACATGCTTCCGAGCGTAATCGGAGTCTTAGCACTTTTGGTTGCCAGCATAAAAACATTAGACGGAATAGTTCGAATGGTATGAAGTATGACACTTGCATCACTCTTTCAACCAATTCTTCACTGTATGCCATCAAAATATCCGGAAGCACCATTGTCAACTCATCAACTTTCGTTGTCCCAAACATCATCTGTAGGTCACTCATAAACTTATCTTTGTTGTCACTTTTAGAATAATCCAGATTGTCCGCAGTTTTTTCCAAGAAACTGAAATTGAACAAGTGTAATTATGAAAACCACTAGAACTCTGCTTACAAAGAAGTAACCGCCAGCTTCTCAAAATGTCCTTCCTTGGGAGCAAGATCTAATGAAGTGACGAGCTGATTGATTATAGGTAGATCATTCTGACAGAATTCTTTGATTTTCTTTTCAATTTCCAACCTTAACCATATGAGGGGATTCCAAATCTTTTTACAATTGATAGGAGGAAGTCCGAACGAATCGACTTCAAACGGAAAAACTTCAACACTTCGTGCATTAACATTTAGATCTTTCAGAAGAATTCGGAGTGAATTGCAAATAGTAATAGTCGATGCTGGAATACCATTGATAGAAATTGGTGTCTTGTTGAGATCAATTTCAGTAATTGTTTCCAGTTCCTGCCATTGATATTCATCAAAGGGTTGTGGCAGCGTAACACGAATATGTTCAAATTCTTCTTTTATTTTTGAATCCAATTCAGAGTATAAACACTCGGAACGAGGTTGTAGATATCCCTGTAAAGTGGAACTTTAAACGAATTTAATCAATTTTTACTTACTTTCCATTCGATTATTCGAGACAAAACGGCTTCAAAGCTCGCGCCACTTTTCAAAAGAGGATGCAATATTTTACTCTCCAATTCTTGAACGTCAATTTCTTCAAAAACATCAGCTCCATTGATTAAAGATTTCTCTCCATTGAAGTCAACTTCGATCTTCTTCTGAAATGTATACATAGGTATGATGAGCGGATCCTACGTTAATACGTACCCATGGCGTTTGTAAGGATGAAGAATTTTTCTTGTTTTTACCCATTTACTGAAAATAATATTGCATAAATACTTTTTTCAAAATGAAAGAACTAATATAAAAAATTTAATTTTTCACTGAGTCTGCAAACACTATCACTAAACACCACAAATGACGCGCAAAGTTTTCAGAAGAGTTTGCTCAAAACTATTTTTAAAACACATGCATTCGAGAGCTATACATTTACAACTTTAGTTTCTTACAATTTTGGTTAACTATTAATATTAGCGATACAACTTCACCTGCCGTATTTCAATTCTAGAAAAACTTTCACAAACCGTATAAACTGCAGAAAAATTCCAGGATTGCCGCCATCATATGCTTTCTCCTCCAGCCGCTGTAAAATACGTGTCATTTTCCTGGGCGGTTTTTTACGTCCTTGCAGTTCTCTTCGGTGCCCCATTTTTCTCTGATTTCATCGCTACAGCTGTGCTTGCCGTATGAACTAAAAATCTGAATATGGCCTATTTTCACTGTTTTCAGGCAACTCTCACTCTCGTTTCTGCTGCTCCAGCTGTTCTACTCTTTGATTCCGAAGAACAACTTCTGGAGCTCCTCGTATCATCCTTTTCCTGTGAAAATATCAAAACCAACAAAGAGTCGATCTATCTGTCTACATCGACCTTCGCTGTTCTCGGCGCCTGGGCAGCCGCTGCTGTTCATCCCTTAGACTGGGATCGTTGGTGGCAGGTTCGATGTTTATACTCGAAACAGGTTATATCGATGATGTTTTTCAGCGATACCCACTGCCTTCTCTTATCGGCTGCGTCTGTGGAGCTCTTCTTGGACTTCTTGTTGGCATTGTTCGAGTGTATATTGGAAAACGCATCTCTCATAACAAGGCAAAAAAACGTTAAAATATGGTTCAACGTCAAAAAACTCTCGCAACATTTGGTGCAGGTCCGTTTGCCACTGGTGACTCTAGCGGGGGTCGCTTTGGACACTACACATTTGACGACGCCCCCAAACTTCTGGGTATTCTTCTTGCTGAATTCGATAACACCGAAGGCCCGATCATCAAACACTCCGTTCCAAGAGGAAACATAAATGTTGAAGCAACATTCTCATTCACGAAAGGTAAAATATCTCGTATAGGCTTTCTTATCCGAATAATTTAGGCTTAATCATCCCGAAACCATCAATGTTCCGCCATTCCTTTTCTCTAACCATTAAATCACTCGGTTGCAAAGTACTCATGTTTCCTGTCGGAATAGATCACACCAGCTATGAACGTGGCCGCTTCACATTCGATATGGCTTTAATTGTCGACATGACGTCTTCAGCCGAAACAATGTATGAACCGATTGTTCAAAAATGTGCCGAGTACTTGATTGAATTAGAGATGGAGTACAACTTTCTCACTAATTCAAAGTATCAAAAACAAGTACTGGAGATGATGGAAAAGATGTTCATAGAGCTTTCTTCTAAAGGTAATTTTTGTAATATTGAATATCTATTCCAAAAAGTTGTTTTTCAGGAGAAAGTGTGATTGAAATTACTCTTGAAGACGATAAAATTGTGTCGCTATACTTCAAACTTTGTCCGTTATATCGTGGATGTGAGCCTCCAGAAATTGATTATCATATGGTTCCAATGTTTATAAGAGAGGTGGACCTCACAGATAGACTAATAGAAAAAATGGATGTGCTTTCCCAAAAAATTATTCCCCAAATTGATGGGATCAACACAGTACGCGAAATTGCGATCAGTCTGGAACTGGACCCTTCACTCGTTGCCAGATGTGTTCGGAATCTTCATTTCTATGAATGCGTCAGTCTTGTACCGATGTTCCTCTACTATAACACCTATGTTGCCACTGAAAGAGTTCATGACTTCTACAAAAATCAAAAAGAAATCAACGAGTGCCTCGATTTCGTCAAAATTCAATCGATAACTACTGAGGATGGATCTGAAATTCCTATGCCAACACCAGAGTTTTCTGATGTATTCAGACTTTATCTTAGCATGAAAGTGGTAAGATTGTTTCAATTCATTTAATTTCACCTTTCTATTTCAGTGCGGAAAGAATATCGGGGATTGGACTGACATAGAAAACCCGCGCTCAATGGGGATTGATGAACATCGACTGGTTCAGTTCGGCATGCATCACCAATTTCTTCGTAAACTTTCTGTATACCCTATCTGCACTGTGAACCCTGGCAATAATTCGTATGTTTTTACTCGAGAGGCATCTCATGATAAAAATAACAAAAGTAAACGTTGAACCCATATTTCAGAATCTTGAAAGCCTGTAATGGTAAAACTTCACTTGACGAGTTATCCTTGCGACATAACGTGGAACCACGGACAATGTTTGAAATCCTGTCCGAAACGGAAAAGTTCGAGTTCGTGATGAAGTGATTGAAGAAACGTGTACTATTATTACTATTTATGTCACTGTTTATATTGAGTGATTTGTATGAATAAAAATCTCAAATAAAGTTCGTTTATTTATTATGAAAGCACACACACCAGGTAAATGAAATATTGGCCAGTCAGAAGACAATCGAGAATAGCAGGTGGAGATGAGGAGGGATGAGGAAAAGGGATGAAGGAAGGAGGACGAAGGAAGAAGAGGAGGATGAAGAAGGAAGGAAACATGGCTCGATATACCTTAAAAGGGGCCGAATGGGATCTTACTGAGAAGGGCGGGCTTAGGAGTTGACACGAAAAAAAAATACGAGACGGCTCCATTGGAACCAAGAGGAGCATGGTAATGGGAAATTTGGCCTATCACACGTTCCTCCATGAACCACCGAAACCGAGAAGAAAGGGGTGACTAGGAACTGAGCAAACTAGAGAACTCGGAAACCTACATAAAATAGTGAATATGCGTATAATAAAGAATGAACAACAGGTAATGAAGAACAAATACTCGCTTTTAGGTAGGAAATCTGGGGACCGTTGAAGATTGGAGAGGGACTGGGAAAGATGATGAGAAATTGAAAAAAAGACGCGGTAACAATGATAAAAGGATGAGGGTGGGGGACTGCGGGCAATGAATGGGCGCGGCTTGGGAAACAAAAAGCGGAAACAAAACTCAACAAAAATGCACAACTCACACACTCACTTGAAAAAAACATAAAAAATTGTAATAAAACAGTCACTCTCGCGCACACACAGAAGAGGAGCGGGGACATTGCAACTAAAAGATCACAATGGGAGCAGATGGACTTGAATGAAGGATAGTGAAATGAAACCAAATCACAAACAAATGGTACAGAAAATTGAGGAGATAAAGAAAAGGATGAGATAATCGAAACTCGATTGATGAAGAACATGCAAACTCAATGTGTCAAGTTAAAAGTGTGAAGTCTCTGAAGAGAGCTCACACTTCCGAAAAGCTGGCTCAGGAACGCACGTGTCAGATGGAAAATGCACGGGAACCTAACAAAAAGTGAGGTGTGAAAATTTTAGGAAAAAAGAAAACTACATGAAAATTGTATTTAAACGGCATGCAAAAATGATGCTGCGAGTAATGGGAGGATGAATGATGTGAGACTGGAATTTTTACTTTCCGAAATCCCAGCCACCATTTGGAGCATCTGGAACTGGCGGAACATCGCCTCCGAATTGATTTGGAGCGCCTTCAACATTTCCGGCTTCGTCGTCAGAGCTGTAATTTAAGCAGATTAATTCTATATAATAGCGAAGTATGCATTAAGTAATGGACCATTTTAATCCCATAAAAAAGATCAAATGGTAAGTTTTCTCTCGTGGGCAGACCCATAAAAGAATCAATAACTATTTTTAAATTACCTGAAGAAATTGTCGATTATTTCAAACGCAAGCTTGTATATGTCTTCGTTCTCGTGGTTTTGGAGATTTTCTATTTTATCGAGTCCTCCGCATTCTTCGATCTCCGAAGTGACTTGCTCAGCAGCTTCTCCAGCCATTTTCAAGATGTTGTTGATACCATCAAGAACAACTTGTATAATCTGTGAATCAGTGCAACTGAGCATAGCACAGAACGGACGGAGCACTCCAAGCTTCACCATTTGTTCAACTTGGTTTGGTCGCCCAGAAATCGTCACATTGGAAATAGCCCAGGCAGCTTCTTTTTGTGTTGGGAAGTCACCACGATCAAGCAAGTGAATGATCATTGGCATGATTCCTGCGTCAAAAACGTCTTGCACTTGTTGCTGATTGCCGGCGGTGATGTTCGAAACAAACCATACGGCTTCTTTGTTGATCTTTTCTTTGTAATGTGCGAGAAGTCCGGGCATGAATCGGAGTACCTGAAATTTATACTTTTTTTTATAGAAGTTTGTAAGAATCAACTAACGCCACTATCCAAAACGAGTTGCGTTTGTTCATCAGTTCCGGTTACTATGTTACCAACTGCTCTCAATGCAGCGGTTTGAACTTTCACATCAACATGACCAAGAAGTGGGACGAGATGAGTGACAACTTGAGCTTCGATAACCATTTGAATGTGCTCGTTTCCACCATCAGTAAGATATGAAAGTGCCCAAACAGTGTCGATAAGAATGTTGGTATCTTGGTGATGGATAAGAAGTGAAAGAGCTGGAAGAATGGTGCGGACTACAGCTGGACTTGGAGCCGGATCTTTGCATCTGCACAAGTTAACAATAACCCAGGTAACGTTTCTCAAGAATCCAATCGGTATTTCAGGATTGATGAATTGCAACAATGGCTGGAGGATCCCAAGTTCGAGACAGTAATCGCGGAAATGTGGTCCATCTCCAATAATGTTTCCGAGAGCCCAGACGGATTGCTCACAAACATTCAGATTTCCACAGGACAAAAGTTGGAGGAAAAGTGGAACAGCTCCAGCATTAACAACTGCCTGAGTTTGCTCTGACGTTCCTGAAGCAATGTTTGTGAGTGCCCAAGCAGCTTCGAATTGCAGGTTTGGGCTGTAAAGATTAATTATAAGAAAATATACATCACCGAAGCACTCACTCTGTACTGGAAAGACATTGCACAAGAACAGGCAAAATTCCGCTTCCAATCAAGTCATCAATTGGTGGGTTCCGGTCAGTTGACAACATCTTACGGGCTTGTTGGACAGCCGTCAGTTGCTCTGCTGGATCCGTTGATTGTGCAGCAGCGACAGTTAACCGAAGCAAGTTGGCATCGAATGGTCCTGGAGGAGTAGTCGACGTTTCAGAATCGTCCCTGAAACAATTATTTAGTATTGATTTGTTTAGAAAACAAACTCACTCAATATGAGCGTTGATGTTACGCCGCTTTGAAATAGCTTCTTCACGCTTATCCTTTCTAATTGTGACAGCCTAAAAGTCAAATTTCGTACTGAGAAAAAGAACTAATGATTTTTCAAACTCACTTCCTCATTTCGCTTCTCCTTGCCAATTTGCTCCTTGGCGTTGTTCTTATAGTAGGCCTGTCTGTTTGAACTCATATTGCTGAAAAATAAAACTGTTTACCATACTGAAAACGAGAAAAGGACGAAATAATGTCTTATTTCGCAAGAGCAATTCAGCCCTAAATGCTTAAAAAATGAGAAAAAATAAAAAAAAGCTGGAAATCAATATATTCAATTTTTTCAGAACAAAAATATAATATTTTCAAACCGAAAAGGTGTTGAATTTTGCGGAATTTACTTAAAAAATCGGAAAATTTTGTCGATAATCACACAAAAATATGAAGCGAGTGCGTCGCGGCCGGCACGCATCGCTCGCGAAAGAGCGTGTTTGTGTGTTGAATTTGCAGAAGTTACTCGAACACGAGGCTCTTGGAAAGCTTGCAAAAAAGACGAACATTTAGGAAAAGTGAATTTAAAAGTTGTAGTAACATAAAAAAGTGTCTCTGCCAATTCCAATAAGTGTCGGAGCAACTCGGCTTGAACATTAAAGCAAGTTGTATGTGAACTACAGTAAGAACATGTAGATTCTTCAATTGTCATTTCAAACGTTTCGACTGGTATCTGTCAAAAATAAACAAATATTGGAAGCCAATTGTTTATAATGCCATTATTTCTTCTCGTTTCTCTCATTTTGTAGAATGCGTGCTTTATACAGCTCGCTGATTCTATTCAACTTTATTTCTTTTGCAACTGGAACTGCAACATCGCACGAGGTTTCAAGGTTGTTAATCTAAATATACATATTGGAATGAAAACTGTCAAATATTTCCAGATGCCCACCACTTACTCATGTAAGATGCTTTGATGGGCTAACTTGTATCAGAAAGTCTTGGATGTGCGATGGTAAAATTGACTGTGCAGATCACAGCGATGAATTGGCCCACATTTGTCTGAAGAGGAGTTCACGTAACAACTTGGTTAGGCTTTAAGACTATCAGAAGCATTTTTCTTTTTTCTTTTTCAAGCAATTACAAGACATTTCTGTCGGTTTGAAATGCCCTCCATCATGGTTTCGATGCACCGATTCGAGTTCTTGCATAGCTCCAAAAAGAGTTTGCGACAAGTATAAAGATTGTAGGTAAGATTGTATTGCTACAGTATGACTGAAAACCCAGTCTTCCTTCTGTTTTCATCTGAAATTTCTCATTCCAGAGACGGAAGTGACGAACGTGAAAACTGCAACCAATCACTGCGTACACCCAATACAACCGTAATATATTAAATATGTTTTCCTGTAACATTCTGTTGTTTCTCAATGAACCTAATTGCATCTTTTCATTTTCCACAAAAACCGTCTGTATTTCTTGTTGCCTGCTGTTTCCGAATGAGGTCAAATGGGATAGAAGAGAAGATTGATTCAATACGGACATGTAAGCCATCATGTACAATTTATCACTCATTATTATTCCCTCCTCCAGGATCCGAAATTTCCACTAATGATAGAATGTAGAAGGAGTAGATCCTGTACTGCCACGTCATAGCTAAAAAAGGATCGATGATGATTTGAAACCAGTCTAGATCAGTTGATCACAGTGAAGAAAGCATCGAACTTTTCAAAGAAACACACAGACACATATAACATCTCGGGATGGAGGAGCGAATAGGGGGTGGCGTCCCACTTTCGATTTTCACGATGACCGCCGATTTGGAGAAGATCACGGATTCTGTCATTCCTTTTTGATATTTCTCTCCCTTATCACTTAGTTCCTACTCCATTTCTTCCACTTACAACGAGAATGCGTCCATCGATTCTCGTTGGATTCTTCTTGCTCACATTATCTGGTATCGGGGCAGTTAGTGTGGCCAAAAGTACTGATAATGATATTGTATTGAAAGTTTCAACTGATAAGGTAAGTTGTTAAACTGATATCACTAACAGTATTTCGATAATTGTTGTACTTGCCTTGTGTCCATGAATTGAATAATGTATTCTACATATAGGTAAACTTTTTTAAAGGAAAACCACTTCATTTTTGTTGAAACCTAACTCAATTCGTATGACTCATCAGTTATCAATTTCATAGTACATGGACAAAGACTGTTTCACGGTACCTGCGCAATTCTTAAGAACTTTTCACATAACATTTTTATTCCATAACATTAACCGGGATCTGTGAACACTTCCGAACATAATGCGTGTTTTTTTCTTTTTACAACATACGGTGGAATGTTAATTTTTCCAAAACCATTGACCGCCCAGTTCGATCTCTCTTGGATTGTGACTCACTTTCGAGGTAGTAAACTGATCGGTTGACCTGAATACTTCTCTGAAACCGAACCTTCCACCAATCCTGAATCATTAAATCGAGACCAAACACATTTCGACACAACGTATACAAGCCAATTTCCAGCAAACATCTCGTGATGGTCATCATTTCACTGGTGAATGGTTAGAATCTCCATGGGGTGACCTCTATCAATTCCGTGCTGGAGATCAAAACTGGCTGGTCGCTCGTGAACACTGTCTATCGTTAAATGCCGATTTGGCAGCCATCCGGAACGTCGAGCAGTTGGTAATCCCTTTTCCTTTCTTTTCTCGTTTTTTGTTGTTAAATCTCACATGTTCAGGACTGGATCTTATCGCATTACGCTCCGCTTTCGTCTCGATTCGGTCAGCGTCTTGTCCAGGTTTGTTGGATTCTTTAGCTAACAAGCGAATTCAAATCATGGAATCCGATTTTCTTTGTTGTTTAGATAGGATTGTATGCTCCAGAAGGACAAACACATGAATGGAAGTGGTTGAATGGAAATGAAATCAACAAGACTTTGTAAGCATACTCTAGATGATAGAAATATTGTTATGATTATTTTTCAGACAATGGAGTTCTGGAGAGCCATACGATCATTCTATGGAAGGAAGGGAAAGATGTGGATTGTTGAATGTTGAGAAAAGAGTTTTAGATGACGTGGACTGTGAATCCACATCTCCCGATCATCACGCTCAAAGATACATTTGTCAGAGGACAAGCGAGAGTCACAAGCAGGTTTACACACAATCAATCAACTTTCATTCTTTTATTTTCCCGTGTTTTTAGCAGCAAAGGTCCAACAATTACATCTGGCAGAAAATTGAAAATCTGTTCAGTTTCTTCGGAATAGGAGGATCCCCAACTCCACATAATGCGACTGTAACCAACACAAATGATTATGAAGATGAAGTTGTGAAGAATGAAACTTCAACTGCCAAGTCAGCTGTAAAGTTCAGTGATAGTGAGGAAACTTCAAGTGAAGAAGAGGAATCTGTGGCGAAAACTTTAGCTGCACTTCCAAAAATTGAAGGATCCGGAGAGTCGACTAGTTTGAAGGAATTACAGGTCTGAATGGATTGAGGGCTCAGAAGTTTACGTTGAAATCAGGTTTCAGGAACCAGAAGGAAGTGGCCAAATTGTTGATAAGAAAGCAATTGAAGCAGCTGATTTAATACCTGGAGTTGATGAAAAGAAACTTGATAAAATGATTGATAAAATGGAAGAAATGATTAAAAGTATTGATGATCTGACAGTTCCACCGGCTGGCTTGGAGAGAACTACAGTATCCACAATTGTTGTGAAAAAAGAAGAGAAGTTTGAGGAAAAGAAGAAAACAGATGACAAGAAAGAAGAGGAACATAAAAAAGATAAAGAATTAAATGATAATAAAATATCAGAAAGTATTGAAGGAGATTTCGATCATGAGCAGTCAAAAGATATGCCGAAGGCTGATATTGAACCACCAAAAGAGGAAGATTGTGATGAGGAAGAGGGATCTGGAAGTGGTGAAGAAGAAGCAGCGGAGGAGGAGGAATCTGGAGAGAAGTTGGAATTGGCTCCAGAGAAGGAAGATAAGATTAAAGAGTTTTTGGGTGTTTTAAGATTGTTCCTTGATCGTGCTGAACATGGAGATTTGAGGTAAGAACCTCAATGGATTATAAATAACTATCCAATTTCTCTTCTATAATTTTAGAAAACTTCTCGATGATCAAAGTGGAAAAACTCTTTTGGAAAGAATGAAGAATGCTGTGAGAGAGGCCAACAAGAGAGAATTTGAAATGTTAGAAAAGTTGGAGATCTCCAAGAAAAAAGGAGAACAAGATGAATTAGTGACGAAAAAAGATCAAATGAGTACAGAAGAGCAGAAGGATTTGTACAAGAAAATCAGTTCAGCTGTGATGAAAGCAGCGAAACTTCATAAGATTGAAGAGAAAGTTCAAGATGGTAGATATAATTGATTTCGCTCTTTTTCAATTAAATACAACAGATAAACTTGAATTTTCAGAGCAAGCTATGGAGAAGTTCAACATCGCCAAAGTAAAGGCAGACTCAGAAGAGGAATCGGAAGGAACGTTGGAGGTGCTGAAGTCGGCGAGAGAGGGTAAAGCTGAAAAGAAAGAGAAGGTTGGCGACGATGATTACTATGGGGATTATTTGGATGACAACAATGTGATCAAGGTTCAGAATCGAGAGAAAAAGGATGCGAAGAAGGGGTCGAAAGAGAAGAACGCCTCGGAAGATAAGAAGGAATCGGGAGAGAAGAAGGAATTGAAGAAGAAGAACGAACAGAGTCATTATGAGCCTAAAAAGGAAGAAGTTGAGGAGAAGAAGGAAAAGATGGCCGAAGAAAAAGTTGATTCGGAAGAAAAGAAGAAGGAAGAAGAATCGGTGAAAGAAGAGAAGCCAACTGAGGAGTTGAAGAAGAATCAAGAAGTTAATGCAGAAGAGAAGAACGTTTTGAAACAAAAGGAAGAGGAAGAGAAGGCAACTGAAGAAACAACAACGACGACAACAGAAGAGAAAGAGGAAGAAACAACAATTTCAGTTGAGCAATCCGCATCGGTTTCCTCAATTAAACCTGCTGAAGCTGAGGAGGATGAAGCTGAATTGGAGGCGTCTGGTCAAGAAGATATCGTGACAACCACTGAATCGACTACAGTTGCAATCAAAGAAGTTCCATCGGAAGAGATTGAGAAAATTGCAAAACTTGAAGCAAAGCAACTCGTTGAAGATGAAAAGGTTACTGAGGAGACAAAAGAAGAGGCAACGACAACAATCCCCTCATCCTCTACTGAATCAGAGAAGACTTCTCCTTCAACAACAACTTCTGAAGCCACGACACCAACTTCAACAACACCAGTGACCACTACAAAGCCGGTTACTGTTGCCATAAAAACTGTGAGCCCAGAAGAAATGGAGAAGCTCTCAAAAATAGAAGCAACTGAAAAAGTGACACTTCTTCCACCGCTTCCAACATTCACATTCCCAACATTAGCCCCATTTACTTTTCCAACTCTACCTACACTAGCCACAGCTAAGCCAACTCCAGCCCCAAAAGTTCCAACTTTAGAAGAAATTCTTGGTAACTTGAACGATCAATTTAAGAAACTTCTGTCCCCACCAAAGCCTTTGCCACCAAAGTAAAATTAAATTTTCACAGGATCTTTATTGTTTGATTTTTATACTCTTCTACTCTACATTATGGGTACATGTTGCTAATATTTGATTGAAAAGTCGGCTAATAATAAAATGTCTATTTTTTTTTATTCTATGCCGATCGCACCTCTTGTCTTGCAACGCACACACTCTTGTCTTTTATACGCACACACTTGGCCGAAAGAGCGATGCCCGCATAGCGCAGGCGGTAAGAGTGCAGTCTGAGGAAACTTTGACACGTGTTCAACCTCAAGCTATGATGATGTTATAGTTCAGCTTATCCAAGGATATGATGATAAATTTCGCCCCTATCAGAGCTTTTTGCAAAATTAAAATATACAATTTTTTTCAAAATTTGATACAATCAATTCATACACAGGTTTGTGGAAAGAATAACCAAATAAAAAGTTTTAAAATTTCGATGTTACAAGTTTTGACTTCTTGTAAATAACAGAGTGACCATATTTGTACATGAAGGCGAGGTTAACGCGATCAGTGAGAGGTGGATTGATTGATTCTGAAGTTTCGGAAAACGGCAAGACATCCAGACACTCTAAATCCAGATTATGAAGTGAAATCCTGAAAGTTAAATTGTTAACTTAGAACATGAACATTTTCCCTTACGTTTCATTCACAAGTTTCTCTATTGGGGTCCCATCGAAAAGAGAAAGCGCTCCTTTGGTAGGTATGTCTTTAGATCTTCTCTCTCGCTCGAAATGAATTGGGGTTCCGGGAGGTAGAAAATTGTGGAGGATTTCAACACGAGAACAATGGATAAAGTTAAAGCAGGCCAGCGATATAAGCGTAAGTTGTGGTTCAATGTTGACTGATTCATGATTTGGAAGACTGAACACTTCAGTAGTGGAAGATTCAATAAGCACTCCATAATCAATTAGTAGCAGGTTCAATGAATGTTCCTCAATCCCACAAATAGCAGCTCTCTTTATCGCTCCTTCATGAGAAACGGCACAAGCAGTTCCAAACGCAAGCCAAGCTTCTGGAAGAGCAGTCAATGAATTAACTTTGGCGAGAAGATATTCTTCAGCTTCTTGTCTTTTCTGCCGCATGCTGTCGTTCGTAAGATATATTAGCCATTCGTTCTCAATTCTTTCAATCTGAAATTGAGACTATTGGAAATTATTAGACTTCGTGTTACCTGTAAGCCATCTTCATAAACTCGAAAAACTTTTGTAGCTGGTGGAAATGACCTCAAATAGGTAGCAGAATTATCTTCAAAGTTCCACCCATTGTCTTCCTCTTCCTCGTCTCCAATGAAATCGGAGTCAGCTCCTGAATCGTCATTTTCGCCACTTTCTACCCCGTTTCTCCTATTGAAGTCGACAGCGATCTCTTTCGGTGGCCAAACTCCGGCTTCAGATGGTTGACCACGACGAGGAGCGAGAAGAAATAAGCAAACATTCAAAAGATCGTAATGTGGGTGGAACATGTTAATCTGAAAGGGTTCCGAACTTGAAGTGATCTGGCATCGTGCCAAGTAGTTAAGATCTTTGATTACGTCCCGGAAATGATCGACTTTGTCATAGTCCATATGCTGGATGAGTGCTCCTATAAAACGTTTTTTTAAAGAATTCATCTTAAAAACTAAATAGATTTGTTAAAAATATATAATTTCTCTTCTTATTGAAATATTTATTTTTTTTTAGTTGTTTTCCTTTCGTCAGAAGCGAATAGGATCTATAGATCGATCTATCTATTTAATATAATATGATTTTTGCAAGGATATGTCAATTTTTCTCTGGTTCAATTCTCAGCCATCCATCAGATTGGATTGCAACATAATTTTATTGAATGCAATGTAATACTACGCCCGGACGCGTCCGCGGACGGACCAAAATTTGCGCGCGTCACTTTTCGCGGCATTGCTTTGAATTTGTGCAGTTGGGCGCGCTTTCCTGACGGACGAAAAAACACATGGCGCGTTCTGAGGGTGTATACGACGGTGTATCCGTTCTTTATTGATCGCTCGGATTCCTGCTTGGTTCATTTGTTTAAATATTTAATTTCGTTGTTTTCAGTTTTCGGAATGTCGAAAAAATCTGCTCCAAGCACTCCAACCAGATCATCCAAGAGAGACCAGTGAGCTACTTTTCAGACAATATATTTAGTTAAGTATAAAATATCGATTTTCAGTAAAAAGGTGTCCATATTTCAAGTTGAGACCGGTACACCAAAGTCTCATGGCCTTGTGAAGACGCCGATGAGAAGAGCGGCTAATTTCAAAAAAGTTGTTGGGCATAGAGTCCACGACGAGCATTATGTCGAATACGAGGTCGAGCTCAATGATGGATCTAAAATGCGAGCGACTGATTATGACTTCAAGGTAAACTGTTGATTTGAAAAAGCATAACTGTTTTATGAAATTCCAGAAGAATCCAGGAATACTAGCCGAGTATAAGACAAATGTTACACAGCAAACGGATAACAGCGACGGGGGTAAAACTTGGTCTGACTTGCAACTAAAATGCGATCTTTTTGCAGAGTATATCGTTGAAAAAGTTCTAGCTCATCGCGTAGTCAATGGAAAACCGCTGTATTTGGTTCAATGGAGAGGATATCCTAATCCGGTGTGGAATTCTGAATTGTGGGAGTCGGATCTTAATGTGAGTTTGGAAAAAGATTTTCAATTACAAAGAAAGGATCATTACAGAACTGCAAAAATCTCTTGGCTGCTTATAACAGCCAATCGAAGGAACCTGTTGTATCGGGACAGTCTATGCGGACTCCAACAAAACCGGCTTCAAAATCAACTAAGAAGCGGAGCCATTCGCCATCTGACGATGAGGAAGAACACGTTGAGCGCACCTAATCTACTCCAAAAAAAACCGCGAAGAAAATGAATCTTAATTCTGCTCAAAGCTCGAGCGCAAGAGTTCAAAGAACTATTACCGCTGAAGAGCAAGAAGACGATGAGGAAGAAGAGGGACCAGCGGATGAGCCAGCTGAGACTGGACCCGTCAGACGTGTTGCAGAAATCCAAGAAGAAGTCGACCAGGACGAAGATGAGGATGATGGAAAAGAAGAGGAACGAGTGGTATCCGATGATTCGCAGGAAGGAGAACAGAAAGGATGGTTCTCGAGATGGAGCTTCGGAAAATGGTTCTAATGACAGAAATGGCTTTCTACATTATCCCAGACATTGCTAAACTTATAATAATATATCCCATCCCTTACTCGATGAACGATGAACTTAACTAAAGGAACCTAAAACATTACTCTAATTTCATTTACCGTAACTCTTTATGCTGTAATTTTCTCACCATCTGCACCTATGTTGAAAATCAAGTATTGTTTCTTTCTTACAATAAATGATCTCGCTATTCATGAATTATGTGGTGAGCGGGAAAAAGAGAAGAACAGATACTAGTCGTGACATGATGGGAAAAATAAATGTTCAAAATATTATAGATAGAGACTGTTACTTCCTTCCAGCAGCTCGATGGGTGACAGTTAAAGTTTTAGCACTGCACCAACGATGATAAGACGAAAATGGAAGTAAGATCACCACGGATTTTAGCTCTCCCTCACCTCGGATTCTAGCTCTCACCACCATGGGTGGATAATGTCCGAACTTCGAATCCAGATAACGAATATCATTCTTTGTAACCTGCCGACTCATTCCAACATCCACGAGGTAAACGTATATCCAGCCACCGATATTTGGCACGTTCTCCAATTTTCCTCGATACCATTTATTTTGAATACAGGCAGCACATGCGACTTTCGGAATCAGCTGAAACAAGGTTTTTCAAGAATTTTATACAGTTTTCTCACTTGATCTTCTGGGATTTGAAGAGATTCCTGTTTCTCATTATAAAACTTCTGCATTTTGTCATTCAATTGATCTTGCGCTTTATCGAATCTTTTTGGCTGAATAGCTAACTCTGTTGGAGTACTGTGGTCCATTATGCGAAAGTATTCGCTAGGATATAGGTCTGTCTGAAACGAGTCACTTTAAAGAACAAACTGTAGTAACCGATGCAAATTTAGAATTCAATTCTTACTGGGACTTTGTTTATTCCGTAAAACTCTTCTTCAAGCTGTTCGGCGATTTTCATCATATACCCGGGGATGGTTGAGCCTTCCGAATACTTCCACAAGTACTGTGGATATACTTCCATCAATTTCCGAATTTGAAACTCCGACCCATTCTGTACTTCGACTACATCCCGACAGTCATTAAGTAGCGACGCTTTTTGCATTTCCGCCATTGTTTCCTCCCAATTCATCTGAAAACAATCTTACCATAAAAAAATCGTATTTTTTGATGAAAAATTAATTCATCTTTAATTGGAACAATATGAACAAAAACTGTCTTCGGGTGGTTTACGGAGGTAATGAAAGAGAAAACAACGATCGTGGTAAAACTTTTTTATTTCTCCCGGAAGTAATGGGGGAAGGTTAAGATTACAAAGAATTACGATAAGGGTGATGTGACAGGAGAAGTGGGTGAATTTTAGAAATATTGAAAAGAAGAATCTGACAGACAAAAGGAGATTTTTAACATGATAGGAGAAAAAGCAGTGGGGAATGTAGAATTCGGTAAATGAAAATTAAATTGATAACTTTAACGTCTGGACTTCTTTTTTCCGTTGGATGACGACGAAGCTTCTTCATTGTCGCTTTCATCATCACTTCCCGAGTTATCACCCTCCTCGCTGTCAGATGCTTCAGTTGCGCTCTTGGCATGGGAACGCTTTGGTTTAGAGGATTTCTGGGTTGCGACTTCCTCTTCGTCGTCATCTTCGTCTGACGATGCTGCGCGCTTCGACTTTTTGGATGATCTTCTGTCCTTCTTGGTTGCGACTTCCTCTTCGTCGTCATCCTCGTCTGACGATGCTGGGCGCTTCGACTTTTTGGATGATCTTCTGTCCTTCTTGACTCTCTCCTCGTCTTCTTCGTCGTCTTCATCGGACGTTGATGCAGCCTTCGTTTTCTTGGACGACTTTTTGTTTTTCTTAGATGGAATTGGCTCCTCATCTTCGTCGTCTGAGACGGGACGCTTCTTAGTCTTCTTTTCTTTGACTTGCTCCTCTTCATACTCACCATCAGACGACTCAGCTTCTTTATAGATCTTTGATGACTTCTTGCCGTCTCGCGACTTGCGTCCACGTTTCTTTTCAGTTTCTCGCTCCTCGTCGTCATCGCCATCGTCTTCCTCGTCAGAATCCGATCGAGCTGATTTGGATTTTTGTTTGTTTACCGATGGACGCCCACGTTTCTTTCCGGGTTTGCTGGCTTTCTGCTTGTCCGCCTCTTCTTCATCATCATCATCTTCTTCTTCATCCGACGAAGCTGGATCTTCGACTTTCGACTTCTTGCTTTTCTTTGCGTACTTGTTTTTTGCCGTTTTTTTGGGAGGAGTCATATCATGCGAATCCTTGTACTGATCAACAAGGTCTTTGCAGTCCTGAAATGTAGAGATGAATTTATAATTTTTTAAAGGCAGTTATTCAGAAATGGCTAGTAATTTACCTCGAGCTCGCTCTCCCACATTTCCGTATGGGACACTGGGTTTGGGAATCCACGCCACATGACCAAAAAAAGCAGCTTGTTGCTCTTCTTTACGAACCGATGAGCGACGATTTTCTCAACCAGGTATTCTTAAACAGCAAGATTGTGTTTTTGCATAAACTCAAAATTAGGTTACCTTCTCCCGGTTTGTCTTCTTGATTAGTTATTTTGAACTTGTAGTCTGCGAGCATTTGTTCGTTGCCCTGAGAAAAAAATATTATTGCGTTATGTCACCGACTCAATCACCTTGAAGTCAAATTCAACTGCCTTGATCTTTTTTCCGTTCTTGAGAAGAACGTGATACTCGACGTAGTGAGAGTTGTAGAGCCCATGATCAAAAATTTTCTTGAAACCACTATCATTGCTTCCAGAACTTTTTTTGGATTTCACAGAGCTGTTTTTCTTGTCACGCTTAGAGCGTTTTTTCTTATCATGGACGACTTGGAAATGCGATGTTTGCTTCCTGCAAGAATGTAAACCAATATTGTTTTGAAACATACGAAAAAAAAAAAAAAGTAAAAGTAAAGCATACCCTGATCTCTCCGAAGAGCGCGATGGGGTTCCGTGGGATTGTCTCGCCATTTCCCGAAATACCTGTTATAAGATGGAATCATTGTTACAGAAGTAAGGACATGAAGCGGGGAATACAAACGATTCACTGTCAAGAAAAGCTTAGCGAAACCAATCGGACTATATTGAACATACATATTTGAGTCAATACCTTGTTTCGACCAAACTTGTTAAATTTCGGCCCGGCTTCAAGAAATTTTACTTATTTTTCACCAAATTTTTAGAATTCAAAACATTTTAGAAAAAAAAATCAATTTTTTGATTCATAACTAAATAGCTTTTGATTGAATTCTGAAGTAGAGATAAAATTCGACATTTTCGGAAAAAACTTGTTCAAAATTCAATTCAAAATATTTTGAACTCCAACCCCGGGCCGGACCGAGATTTAGGCCCGGCCCATGACAAGTTTGGTTTCGACTAGAAACACTTGCGCGTTGAATGTGATGACAGTGAAGTGAGGAAAATGTTTAGAATAGACGAAATGAACGCATCTGTAAAATGTGTTCAAAAAATGAAATCTACCACAAAAACAAGAAGAGAGCCTGTTGATTCGAAGTTCGAAGAGAATGAAAGCTGCGCGCATGGCAGTTAAATTCAAATCAACCGCGTACGCGACGCATGCGATGAAGCGGTGCGTTTAGAAAAAGAGTGTGACTTTGTTGGAGACGCAGACAGCAACGACACTCCGGTTAAAAAGCGCACGTTGTTTAGCGGGGGAAATAATTTTTGCTTAATATAACGCGTTATATTAAGCAAAAAAACGTTATTCATGCCTGAATATGAACGTGCAGAATAATTTTTATATGCAAAGAATTGCAGAAAACTTGTCAATACTCTGATTTTCACGATGATAATGGGCAAAGTTATGATTGTTGTAAAAACATATATTCTAATATATGTTTTGATCTTATAATATCGTTCGCATAATAAAGGTTGGTAAAATTATGTCGCATATTTTTTTCAGGCTAAAATGGAAGTATCGACTGTCAACGATGTGAAGATTTACAACTTGAGTGCGGGAAAGAGCCTACCCGAGGTATTTTATAAGAATCAAGAACAACTTTGAACTTAATTTTTCAGTGGATGTCTTCCCGTGCACGCAGAAAATTGGAACAAAGAAATACAGATGTACGTCAGAGGATTCAGCTTATTCAGGATTTTGAAATGCCAGATGTAAGCAACACGGTGAATATCACACCTGACGGAAAATATGTATGGGCTTCAGGTATGAGTACTCAATATTATTTAAACAGAAAAGCGAAAAGTTTAATGTTTTTAAGGAAACTATAAACCATGGCTGAAGTGCTACGATTTGAACAATTTGTCTCTAAAATTCGAAAGAGGTCTCGACGCAGATGTTGTCAAACTCATTCCACTAAGCGAAGACTACTCGAAGGTTTGTTGGTTGCCATGGTGACTTGTTAGTAATCCTTTCTTCATGGGCAGGTCGTCATTCTCGAAGAAGAACGATGGATTGAAATGCATGCAATGCTCGGAAGATATTTTAGGATGCGAATGCCATGCCAAGGAAGAGATATGGCACTTTCTGAAGAATCAAGTGATCTTTATTTGGTCGGATCAAAGTATATATTTCAATTCAAATTCGGACAAATATTTTCTTTTTTAGAAGTGAAGTTTATCGTTTCAATCTGGAACAAGGATGCTGGTTAACGCCTTTTGAAGCAACTGCTCCATTGAATTGTGTTCAAGTATGTACCGAGCATCAGCTTGTCATCTGTGGAACGACAAATGGTGTTGTAGAAGCATGGGATCATAGAGATAGATCGTTGTGTGGAACCCTCGACACAGGGGCATCAGTAAATAGTTATATTGGGTAAGAAGAGTTTTTAAATATTAATTTCAAGCAATGTCAGTTTTCAGAGAGAACAAAAGCATTGCTGTCACATCATTAGCGTTTTCTGATCCATTACACATCGGCGTGGGTACTAGTTCTGGCCAAATCGTTACCTATGATTTACGAGCTCGACGACCTCTTATTATCAAAGATCATAACAACGAATTACCGATTAAGAAAATCGAATTTATCAAGAGAGAAGATGGAGACGTTGTTGCTTCTATGGATTCTCGCATGCTGAAATTATGGTATGAAGAGGACGGCGCACCGATGGCTGCTATTGAGAACACTTGTCCATTAAACGACTTCTGCAGGTTTCCCAATTCGGGAATGTTCTTTTTTGCCAACGAGGCTCCAAAGATGCTTCAATACTTTATTCCGCAACTTGGCCCTGCTCCGAAGTGGTGCTCCTACCTCGAAAATCTTACAGAAGAAATGGAAGAAACGGAAACAACAGTCTACGATAATTACCGATTTGTCACTAAAAAACAACTAGACGATTTGGGATTATCTGGTCTAGTAGGAACGAATGTTCTTCGTGCGTATATGCACGGATATTTCATAGATGCTCGTCTTTACAATAAGGCTCAAACTCAAATGCAACCATTCGCTTACGAGAAGTATAAGGAGCAGAAGATCAAGTCCATGATTGCCGACGAACGCGAAGAATCAGCTGTCAAAAAGAAGGTTGAGAAGTTTCCAGCAGTCAACAAATCTTTGGCTGCTAGATTGCGAGATGAAGCGGCTGCTGCTGATAAAAAGGCGGAAACAAAAAAAGAGAAAAAGAAGAGCAAAAAATCAGATGCTGCATCTACTTTGTTGGCTGATGATCGTTTCAAGAAACTGTTCGAATCTGAAGACTTCGAAGTTGATGAAACTAGTGAACAGTTCTTGAAGAATGCATCGATTGCACAAAAAATGAAAGCAAAGGGACCTGTTGAAGTAGATTCGGAAGGAGAAGAAGAGTCTGGAGAGGAAAGTGGCAGTGAAGTTGATTCTGAAGTTCAAGCGAGCGGAAGCGACGACGAAGAGAGCAACTCTGCAGTATGGATGGAAGAAGAAGTGCATGGAACAGATATGACGTCGGATCTTGAGAGTGCTTCTAGTGATGAAGATGTTGATCAATCGTTGAAAAAGAAACGAGCAAAAGTTCGCGCAGCGAGAAAGATCGAAAGAAATATACAGAAGTCTCAAAAGTATGATGAAAGAAAGGAAGCAAAAAAAGTGAGAAAGTGAGTTTGCAATAATTGTCTTTATTGCTTTTTTGAAGAAACTTAACTTGCAACTTCAATGATCTTGTTTCAGAGAACAACGATTGGCTACCAAACCATCAAAGTTCGTTCTTCATTCGATTGGATCAGGCGAGACGACTAGGAAATTTGTCGATGAAACCGTCGCCAACAAAGCTGATGGTCCAAGCGAGGTATTAAATCTTTCAGTGATCACTTTGTTCATTTTAAATTCTAGTTGCCACGTCTAAAACAAAATACATTATGTAATTCAGGAATCAATGGCTTTGGGAGATCGCAAAACGGCTTCGAATCGACGAGATCGTAAAGCTAAGAAAGTAAGATTTTAAAATCAGTGACATTTGTTGTATCTCCCAGTTGTAGGTCAATGAGGACGAGGTTCCATTTGGTGGTCGCGAGATGACATTCACTATTTCTAAACGTGACAAGGATCTTCGTGCAGAAGCTGCAAAATCCAAGCAAGCTGCTCATGTTGCAGAACGTAAAGAAGTAACACGAAGACCCAATGCACTTGTTACAAAAGGACTTAAAAAACTACCTGGAAACCTGAACGTTGGAAAACGCCAGAATACTTTTTAAAAACTGTTCCGTTTTATTGTTACTATTTTCTTGAGATTTGTTTTCATAACTTCTTTTCTATCCCCTTTTTAATGGTGCGTCCAAAGTTGCTACAAAACAGCAAAAACGACAAATCTGCGGCGTCCAAAGTTGATTTGTAGATTTGCAGGTTTGCAGTTATGCGTTATTGCTCATCCTTAATTTTTTAACTGCAAAACCTGCAAAACCTACAAACCTACAAATCAACTTTGGACGCCGCAGATTTGTCGTTGTAGCAACTTTGGACACACCATAATTGTTTTGCTGCTTCATTTTGTTAGTCTGTTTCTTTTTTGTTGTTGATTTTTTCCTTATCTTTTTTGTTGATGTCGCCATCCTGAATAAAAAGGATTAGTGACTAAAAATCAAGCCATGATTCGAAACATGACACTGGAACATTCCGACAGTATCCGGTTTCTCTTAATGATGTGTTAGATGTATACTTCTTTCTCAATAGCGTGCCGCTTTTGGGTCTGTTCCGTTTTCGATGTGTTTTTCTTCGAAAAATAGGAGTCCAATTAAGAGAGACTCTATGAGTGGAAGAGACAGAAGCGTAAATGGAACGAAACGGGTAATCAATCAAAAATGGAGCCCCCGTTTCGAGGCGAAATGAATGACATTTTTAAGGGTATTAGTCAGTTGGACGGAAATTCGGAACATGCAAAATTGATGCGATTCAAATGAGAACTGAGAAGATGGCAATTTTTTGAATATTCAGATTTTTGTAGAAGTTGTTTCTTATGGGAATAGGAAATAAAAGAGAGTCGAAAAGGAACGTAGTCTCCAGAATGTCAATCAGATAATTCACACGAGTCACAACCTAATTTGAATGTCCAGCAGCAGCACATGGCTCCCCTCATTCTTCTTCTTCTTTTCAGGGAGAGACCTCTTCCATAATGGCTCTGAGCTCATCATTACCAACACTACCACCACCACCAAAACCACCACTAGCATTGAATGCAAAAGAAGAAAAAGAAGCACCGGGAAAAAGTGGTGGAGCTATGGTGGCTGGGCGTTGCTGCGTATCGATTCAGCGTCCGCGCGGGCGCCCTCATCTGAATTCGTTGCTCTGCGTACTCCAACGCATGGAGAGATCTTTCGTTTCACGATGTCTGCGTGCTCCTAGACGAGCTCTTTTTGGCGGAGAGGACAACGACGACTTCTACCTTTTGTGCTCCGTTTTTGCTGCTGCAGCACACTATTTTTTATTTTTAGTTATCGTGTGTTCCGACATGTCAAACAAAACTAACGTCGTTTGCTTATTCGTATGTGCATTTACTTTTTTTCTTTTCCTACTTTTCTTGTTTTATATTCAGATATTATACTTTTGATTTTAAATATTCCTATATGTTTGAATGTTTACATTTTGGATCTACTCTAGATTTTTAATATGGTTTGACTCCAATTCAGTTTTTGATTAGTTTCCTCAAACTTCAAGAGTTGCGAAATTATCATTTATCTTTCTAAACCACTTTTATTCTGATGGATATGTTCAAAGTGGTTCTCTTCATATTCATCTCTTCTTTTCTTTTTCAAAGAATCCCCTAAACTTTTTATTATGGAAAACCTAAGATTGCTCAACTTTGATTCCTTCTATTCCTAAATCAATTTTGTTTTCAATCATCTCTTTCAAAACTTTAACATCTGAAATACTACTGTAATCTAACAATTTAGATCTATCACATCGTTTTGAACTTTGAATAATATCATACAAGTGATTTTACTACAAATTCTAGATTTATTGTTATCCAGTTATGATTTACATCGTAATACGATCTTTCATTAATAATTAATCATACCGGTCCACTCTTTTTGAAACTTCTGTCTATGTTCTATACCTTTTCTCTTACATTTTTTCCTTATTTCTCTATCTGTTATCAGTCTATTTTGTCTAAACTGATTTTGAAGTTATTATTGAAACCTCTGATATGAAATCTGTGGTTACTCGTATCCCTTGATCTCTATTCCATTCATTCAATTAATTATACAAATCGTACATTATTTTTGAATTTCCAATTATTTTCAATCACTCCAATTATATTTTTCTACTTAAAACAAACTTCTTTTTTAAATATTCATGATTCTCCATGGTTTTCTAGAAATCTCTGTTTGAATTCAAAAGGTTTTCTTTTCCAGTTTCCAACTCTTGATAAAAATGATTTCATCTATTTCTTCCTTCAGTTTTCTTTCATTTTCGTTTCTTATATCTCTAAACGAACCTCTCTAAAACTTTCGAACGTTTTCCACTTTCGTATCCATTACTCTCCTCCTCCTTCTCCTTCTCTTCTTTTTATATTTCTTTTTCTTTTTCTCTTTTTGTCCGCCACCCCATTTATATCTTATTGCTCGTTATCCACCACAACTACTAATATTTGATTACTTTCTCTCTCTCTCAACTCATTTTTCATTTTTCCTTTCTTTTTATTTTGTCCTTCAAGAATCACATCCGCTCTCTTCTTTTCTTTTCTATTCACTTTTTTCGTCCGTTCTTCTTCATCTTCTGAAGGAAAGAAAGTGCGAAAAAGAATAGATTGCTCTGCTCTCCAAACGTTTTTTTCTTTATTTTGCTCCGCTTTTTGCACTAACTCAAACTCAAATTTCCGTCTTTTGCTTTTCTCTCAAAGTTTGATTAACTCATTTTTCTTCTTCTTGACTCAGTTGGTTTCATACTGTAGTAGTCCTGAAACGAAAAAATTCAAGACTAAAAAATCATTTTACTAGTACTACTTATGTCCTGTTATTTCTGTTTTCTCTGAATTATAAATCAGCAACAAATGTCTCTTTTTCTCTCCAAGTGGTCTATGCCAACAATACAATCATCTGTCTTTTTTCCTCTTCTTTTCGTATTCATTGAATCCCAAAAAAACTCTCTTTGTTTCTAAGAACATCAAAAAGTTCAGAAAAGAATTCATTCGTTTAAAAATACAACTTCATTCAATCGTTTCTCAATAAAATTAGTGCTGTCTATTTATAATTTTTCTTGTGTTTTTCGTCTGAAACTCCTATAAATACTTATATATATTGTTCTGTTTTCAATTCTATACACACTTTGTTCTCCTAAATAGTAAATCTCGATTCCCGAGAGAATTTGAAGAATAATAATAAATAAACATTTTTATTTATTATCAATTTCAAAGCACCTTATTCCATACTTCAGTTTCCTATTTCATAGGCAGTAAGCTTTAAAAACGAAAACAACATTACCCATGAAGAAATTGATTTCGAGACCTTAATTTGAGATGTTTGAATAGTTTTGTCTCTTTCGTGTCTCCGAAAGAGTCAAATTTTTCATCAAAAATCAAAATGTTCAGTTAGTCTTCCAGTACTGAAGATTAAGTATTCTAATCCTGTCAAACAATTCTTTCTCTTGTTTTTTCCATCTTTTTCTCTTTTTTTCTGTTCAGCTTTCCTTCCACCACCACGACACCCCAACTTATTCAATTATTCATGCTATCCTCCTTCTCCTATTCCGTCTTTTCTTGTCTCTCATTTTCCTTTTTTCCTCATCGCACTTTTGATATCATTCGTATTCTGCTAATCCTTTTTTCTTTTTTCCACCTCCTCTGTCTCGTCTGAAATTGACACTTTCTCTTGATTTTCATAATTTTATTTTTCAGACTTGTAATGAAAACTGGATGATAATTATATAGTCATCTATTAATTTATTGAATTTTCTTTTATAAAACACCGGAATGTCTTCGTGGTTTTCTTACTTTGGGTAAGTAGATTGTAGGAAATGGCACTCAAATAGATCATCTTCAATTTCAGATTCAGTAAAGGACCTCCTCTCGAAGAGGTGACGGAGGAATCCGAGGAAGAAGAAACTCAAGTGCCCGAACATGTTGTGCCTGTGAGTTTTTGAACAAAAGTACTGAAATTCTGCAATATCTTTTATTTTCAAATGATATTTCAAAGATAAAAAATTTGAATTCTGACAAGGTTGTGTTTAATCTCGTTGTAATTCTCGTTCTGCTCTGTTTCCACCGACCTTTCCGAAAAATATATCCAAAAATCTGTAAAAATATAGTTTTCTCTGCAAGAAGATAAAAAACAATCAGAGAAACTTTTCTTAAACAAATACTTAAAAATTACCAATTGATTTTTCTAGAAAACCGCCGAAGAAGAATTGGCGGAAGCAATGAATCGGTTGTCTCCAGAGCAACAAAGTCTGATTCAAGATGTGCTGAGACGAGCAGAAAACTCGAGAAAAGAAGCAAAAGTAGTTGTCGATGCAGAAATGATGAGATCAAGATACAGACAAAGAGAATCAATCGAAGGATCACAAGAGATTGATCATCGATATTCATTGGTTCAAATGGATTCAATACCTGAAAGTGAGTTTTTATTTTTAGAAATGATATCATTGAAAAACATAAACCTCTAGATATGGTAACAAATGAAATGGAAGAAAGAGCAGCTTCTCAGAGAGAATTCATGCATGAATCAAGTCAGAAAAGTCCAATAAGTCCGAATGTAACAAGAAAATTACATGAAAAACGACCATCAATTACTGAAGGTATTTCTTACTTTGTTTTTAAAAACTTCTTCATTTTTTCTAATTTAGCCACAACTGAAAGTCTACGAAATAGATTCCAAAAGATGAAATCTCATCTAACAACTTGGTTCAATTCACTTGATTATGACGGAGAATACACATTTGATTTTACGAGTAAACACGATAAATCGGAGAAACTCGGTGACCTTACTATGCAATATATTGATGCTTTGAGTCAGGTGAGATTAGAAGAAGTTGAGTTGTATTTGCTGAAAAGAGCAGTTTTGAACGAAGCAAAAATTAATTCATGGAGTCGTTCCAAGCACTGAAAAAACAGGGATTCTAATTAGGTTTCTAATGACAAGTATAGTTTAAAAATTGATTTTTTTTCAGGCAATAATGATATCATCTCATATTGAATATTCACATTACTTGCTATCCTCGAATCCCGATTTCCACTTGATGTGTACTAATTTCTGTGAATCGATATTCAATTTGGCATTCGATGATTTGGCTGATCAAACCGTAGATGAAAACGTGAGAGACAAGTTGAATGATTTCTGTGGTCGAATTGCGGAAGAAGCTCTTCAATCTGCTTTCTTCATGATGGTATCAAAGACGTTATCGTCTTCCAGAGAGTGAGTTTTTTTTTAATTTGAAAATGCACTCATTATGAGTAGTTTCAGATGCGAAAATATCATCAATGAAATATCTCTGTTGCACAAATCAAGGTCTTTCGAAAGTGCTCAGCAACTAGATCAGTTTTTGAGTAAAATAGAGAACGAAGATGAAGGTATCGTTTTAGTTGTATTTTAAGAAAACATTTCTTCATCTTCAGATCGGGAATCTAGTAGAAAATCATCACCATATATGTATGAAGTGCTTGGAACGTCATCTGAAAGTCCATCATCATCTTCATCATATGAGTTTAAATCACAAAATTCTTACGAGTCAGAAATATCAAACGAAACCCCGAATGTTCACGTTGAAGAATTGTTTGATCTACAACCGTATGATACATACAAAACCGATGATGACGAGGAAGTGTTCCGGTCTGAGAAAATACTTTTTGAATGCTCGCAGACATCAACTCCAGACAACAGTCTAGAAGAAAAAACAGAAGAGGCTACTTCGTTCATGACTCCAGGCGAAG
Source organism: Caenorhabditis remanei (assembly GCF_010183535.1). Lineage (NCBI taxonomy): Eukaryota > Metazoa > Nematoda > Chromadorea > Rhabditida > Rhabditidae > Caenorhabditis > Caenorhabditis remanei. The sequence continues at coordinate 14,161,838 of NC_071331.1, forward strand.
AACATTATATTTGGATTTCTGGGCCACTTGGAAGGATAAACGAAGAACATGAACATGACGATGAAGATGACGAAGTTCAGACCGAGAGTAGCTCAGACAGCATGATAATGCATGAGAACTCTTCCGAGCCAATAATGCAATTGAATGTCGAAGAATACATCCAAACAATGATTGAAAAAGTTTCTGATCCATCATTTTTCGAAAACACCAATGAAACGTATAATGAAGTGCCCTGTTGTTCAACCGAAGACGAAGAAACCCGAAAGATACATGAAACCGCCAAGCTTCTCGTGCAAGAAACTATGGAACAACTGATTTATGACAGTCCGAAAGAATTTGAAAAACGAGTAAACACGCCAGAACATCATGAAGCAGACAGACCCAGTACAACACCAGGAGCTGACTTTGAGAAACCATTCAACCAAGAAGTCGCTTACGAACGATCTTCACCTTTGTTGGAACCTGTCGAAGAGCCGATTTTGGAAAAGAAAGAACCGGAACTGACTCAAGAAGAAATCGATCACATCGCTTGGATTCAAAGTCTAGCTGAGCAGTCATCATTCGAACAAGCAGCACCTCCGACTCGTCCACCAGTTTCACAAAGAATGGCAACAGTTGAAGAACCGGTTGCTACGACCGATCTTCATGAAGAGGACAGATCGAGTGCAACATCAGGAGCTGACTTCGAGAAATCATTCGATCAGGACGTCGCTTACGAACGATCTTCACCTTTGTTGGAACCTGTCGAAGAGCCGATTTTGGAAAAGAAAGAACCGGAACTGACTCAAGAAGAAATCGATCACATCGCTTGGATTCAAAGCTTGGCACAGCAGTCATCTTTCGAACAAGCAGCCCCTCCGACTCGTCCACCAGTTCCACAAAGAATGGCAACAGTTGAAGAACCGGTTGCTACGACCGATCTTCATGAAGAGGACAGATCGAGTGCAACATCAGGAGCTGACTTCGAGAAATCATTCGATCAGGACGTCGCTTACGAACGATCTTCACCTTTGTTGGAACCTGTCGAAGAGCCGATTTTGGAAAAGAAAGAACCGGAACTGACTCAAGAAGAAATCGATCACATCGCTTGGATTCAAAGCTTGGCACAGCAGTCATCTTTCGAACAAGCAGCCCCTCCGACTCGTCCACCAGTTCCACAAAGAATGGCAACAGTTGAAGAACCGGTTGCTACGACCGATCTTCATGAAGAGGACAGATCGAGTGCAACATCAGGAGCTGACTTCGAGAAATCATTCGATCAGGACGTCGCTTACGAACGATCTTCACCTTTGTTGGAACCTGTCGAAGAGCCGATTTTGGAAAAGAAAGAACCGGAACTGACTCAAGATGAAATCGATCACATTGCTAGAATCCAAAGTCTAGCTGAGCAGTCATCATTCGAACAAGCAGCACCTCCGACTCGTCCACCAGTTCCACAAAGAATGGCAACAGTTGAAGAACCAATTGTTACGACCGATCTTCATGAAGAGGACAGATCCAGTGCAACATCAGGAGCTGACTTCGAGAAATCATTCGATCAAGACGTCGCTTACGAACGATCTTCACCTTTGTTGGAACCTGTCGAAGATCCGATTTTGGAAAAGAAAGAATCGGAACTGACTCAAGAAGAATGCGATCACATAGCTTGGATTCAAAGCTTGGCACAGCAGTCATCATTCGAACAAGCAGCACCTCCGACTCGTCCACCAGTTCCACAAAGAATGGCAACAGTTGAAGAACCAATTGCTACGACCGATCTTCATGAAGAGGACAGATCCAGTGCAACATCGGGAGCTGACTTCGAACAGTCCTTCGACCAGGAAGTCGCTTACGAACGATCTTCACCTTTGTTGGAACTTGTCGAAGATCCGATTTTGGAAAAGAAAGAACCGGAACTGACTCAAGAAGAAATCGATCACATCGCTTGGATTCAAAGCTTGGCACAGCAGTCATCATTCGAACAAGCAGCACCTCCGACTCGTCCACCAGTTCCACAAAGAATGGCAAAAGTTGAAGAACCAATTGCTACGACCGATCTTCATGAAGAGGACAGATCCAGTGCAACATCGGGAGCTGACTTCGAGAAATCATTCGATCAAGACGTCGCTTACGAACGATCTTCACCTTTGTTGGAACCTGTCGAAAAGCCGATTTTGGAAAAGAAAGAACCGGAACTGACTCAAGAAGAAAGCGATCACATCGCTTGGATTCAAAGCTTGGCACAGCAGTCATCATTCGAACAAGCAGCACCTCCGACTCGTCCACCATTTCCACAAAGAATGGCAACAGTTGAAGAACCGGTTGCTACGACCGATCTTCATGAAGAGGACAGATCAAGTGCAACATCAGGCGCTGACTTCGAGAAATCATTCGATCAAGACGTCGCTTACGAACGATCTTCACCTTTGTTGGAACCTGTCGAAGAGCCGATTTTGGAAAAGAAAGCATCGGAACTGACTCAAGAAGAGATTGATCACATCGCTTGGATTCAAATCTTGGCACAGCAGTCATCATTCGAACAAGCAGCACCTCCGACTCGTCCACCAGTTCAACAAAGAATGGCAACAGTTGAAGAACCGGTTGCTACGACCGATCTTCATGAAGAGGACAGATCCAGTGCAACATCGGGAGCTGACTTCGAGAAATCATTCGATCAAGACGTCGCTTACGAACGATCTTCACCTTTGTTGGAACCTGTCGAAGAGCCGATTTTGGGAAAGAAAGAACCGGAACTGACTCAAGAAGAAATCGATCACATCGCTTGGATTCAAAGCTTGGCACAGCAGTCATCATTCGAACAAGCAGCACCTCCGACTCGTCCACCATTTCCACAAAGAATGGCAACAGTTGAAGAACCGGTTGCTACGACCGATCTTCATGAAGAGGACAGATCCAGTGCAACATCGGGAGCTGACTTCGAGAAATCATTCGATCAAGACGTCGCTTACGAACGATCTTCACCTTTGTTGGAACCTGTCGAAGAGCCGATTTTGGGAAAGAAAGAACCGGAACTGACTCAAGAAGAGATTGATCACATCGCTTGGATTCAAAGTCTAGCTGAGCAGTCATCTTTCGAACAAGCAGCACCTCCGACTCGTCCACCAGTTCCACAAAGAATGGCAAAAGTTGAAGAACCAATTGCTACGACCGATCTTCATGAAGAGGACAGATCCAGTGCAACATCGGGAGCTGACTTCGAGAAATCATTCGATCAAGACGTCGCTTACGAACGATCTTCACCTTTGTTGGAACCTGTCGAAAAGCCGATTTTGGAAAAGAAAGAACCGGAACTGACTCAAGAAGAAATCGATCACATCGCTTGGATTCAAAGCTTGGCACAGCAGTCATCATTCGAACAAGCAGCACCTCCGACTCGTCCACCAGTTCAACAAAGAATGGCAACAGTTGAAGAACCGGTTGCTACGACCGATCTTCATGAAGAGGACAGATCCAGTGCAACATCAGGAGCTGACTTCGAGAAATCATTCGATCAAGACGTCGCTTACGAACGATCTTCACCTTTGTTGGAACCTGTCGAAGAGCCGATTTTGGAAAAGAAAGAACCGGAACTGACTCAAGAAGAAATCGATCACATCGCTTGGATTCAAAGCTTGGCACAGCAGTCATCTTTCAAACAAGCAGCCCCTCCGACTCGTCCACCAGTTCAACAAAGAATGGCAACAGTTGAAGAACCGGTTGCTACGACCGATCTTCATGAAGAGGACAGATCCAGTGCAACATCAGGAGCTGACTTCGAGAAATCATTCGATCAGGACGTCGCTTACGAACGATTTTCACATTTGTTGGAATCTGTCGAAGAGCCCATTCTGGAAAAGAAAGAACCGGAACTGACTCAAGAAGAAATCGATCACATCGCTTGGATTCAAAGCTTGGCACAGCAGTCATCTTTCGAACAAGCAGCCCCTCCGACTCGTCCACCAGTTCAACAAAGAATGGCAACAGTTGAAGAACCGGTTGCTACGACCGATCTTCATGAAGAGGACAGATCGAGTGCAACATCAGGAGCTGACTTCGAGAAATCATTCGATCAGGACGTCGCTTACGAACGATCTTCACCTTTGTTGGAACCTGTCGAAGAGCCGATTTTGGAAAAGAAAGAACCGGAACTGACTCAAGAAGAAATCGATCACATCGCTTGGATTCAAAGCTTGGCACAGCAGTCATCTTTCGAACAAGCAGCCCCTCCGACTCGTCCACCAGTTCCACAAAGAATGGCAACAGTTGAAGAACCGGTTGCTACGACCGATCTTCATGAAGAGGACAGATCGAGTGCAACATCAGGAGCTGACTTCGAGAAATCATTCGATCAGGACGTCGCTTACGAACGATCTTCACCTTTGTTGGAACCTGTCGAAGAGCCGATTTTGGAAAAGAAAGAACCGGAACTGACTCAAGAAGAAATCGATCACATCGCTTGGATTCAAAGCTTGGCACAGCAGTCATCTTTCGAACAAGCAGCCCCTCCGACTCGTCCACCAGTTCCACAAAGAATGGCAACAGTTGAAGAACCGGTTGCTACGACCGATCTTCATGAAGAGGACAGATCGAGTGCAACATCAGGAGCTGACTTCGAGAAATCATTCGATCAGGACGTCGCTTACGAACGATCTTCACCTTTGTTGGAACCTGTCGAAGAGCCGATTTTGGAAAAGAAAGAACCGGAACTGACTCAAGATGAAATCGATCACATTGCTAGAATCCAAAGTCTAGCTGAGCAGTCATCATTCGAACAAGCAGCACCTCCGACTCGTCCACCAGTTCCACAAAGAATGGCAACAGTTGAAGAACCAATTGTTACGACCGATCTTCATGAAGAGGACAGATCCAGTGCAACATCAGGAGCTGACTTCGAGAAATCATTCGATCAAGACGTCGCTTACGAACGATCTTCACCTTTGTTGGAACCTGTCGAAGAGCCGATTTTGGAAAAGAAAAAACCGGAACTGACTCAAGAAGAAATCGATCACATCGCTTGGATTCAAAGCTTGGCACAGCCGTCATCATTCGAACAAGCAGCCCCTCCGACTAGTATACCAGTTCCACAAAGAATGGCAACAGTTGAAGAACCAATTGCTACGACCGATCTTCATGAAGAGGACAGATCCAGTGCAACATCAGGAGCTGACTTCGAGAAATCATTCGATCAAGACGTCGCTTACGAACGATCTTCACCTTTGTCGGAACCTGTCGAAGAGCCGATTTTGGAAAAGAAAGAACCGGAACTGACTCAAGAAGAAATCGATCACATCGCTTGGATTCAAAGCTTGGCACAGCAGTCATCTTTCGAACAAGCAGCCCCTCCGACTCGTCCACCAGTTCCACAAAGAATGGCAACAGTTGAAAAACCAATTGCTACGACCGATCTTCATGAAGAGGACAGATCGAGTGCAACATCAGGAGCTGACTTCGAGAAATCATTCGATCAGGACGTCGCTTACGAACGATCTTCACCTTTGTTGGAACCTGTCGAAGAGCCGATTTTGGAAAAGAAAGAACCGGAACTGACTCAAGAAGAAATCGATCACATCGCTTGGATTCAAAGCTTGGCACAGCAGTCATCTTTCGAACAAGCAGCCCCTCCGACTCGTCCACCAGTTCCACAAAGAATGGCAACAGTTGAAGAACCGGTTGCTACGACCGATCTTCATGAAGAGGACAGATCGAGTGCAACATCAGGAGCTGACTTCGAGAAATCATTCGATCAGGACGTCGCTTACGAACGATCTTCACCTTTGTTGGAACCTGTCGAAGAGCCCATTCTGGAGAAGAAAGAACCTGAACTGACTCAAGATAAAATCGATCACATTGCTAGAATCCAAAGTCTTGCTGAGCAGTCATCATTCGAACAAGCAGCACCTCCGACTCGTCCACCAGTTCCACAAAGAATGGCAACAGTTGAAGAACCGGTTGCTACGAACGATCTTCATGAAGAGGACAGATCAAGTGCAACATCAGGAGCTGATTTCGAGAAATCATTCGATCAAGACGTCGCTTACGAACGATCTTCACCTTTGTTGGAACCTGTCGAAGAGCCGATTTTGGAAAAGAAAGCATCGGAACTGACTCAAGAAGAAATCGATCACATCGCTTGGATTCAAAGCTTGGCACAGCAGTCATCTTTCGAACAAGCAGCCCCTCCGACTCGTCCACCAGTTCCACAAAGAATGGCAACAGTTGAAGAACCGGTTGCTACGACCGATCTTCATGAAGAGGACAGATCGAGTGCAACATCAGGAGCTGACTTCGAGAAATCATTCGACCAGGAAGCGGCTTACGAACGATCTTCACCTTTGTTGGAATCTGTCGAAGAGCCCATTCTGGAGAAGAAAAAACCTGAACTGACTCAAGATGAAATCGATCACATTGCTAGAATCCAAAGTCTAGCTGAGCAGTCATCATTCGAACAAGCAGCACCTCCGACTCGTCCACCAGTTCCACAAAGAATGGCAACAGTTGAAGAACCGGTTGCTACGAACGATCTTCATGAAGAGGACAGATCAAGTGCAACATCAGGAGCTGATTTCGAGAAATCATTCGATCAAGACGTCGCTTACGAACGATCTTCACCTTTGTTGGAACCTGTCGAAGAGCCGATTTTGGAAAAGAAAGCATCGGAACTGACTCAAGAAGAAATCGATCACATCGCTTGGATTCAAAGTCTAGCTGAGCAGTCATCATTCGAACAAGCAGCACCTCCGACTCGTCCACCAGTTCCACAAAGAATGGCAACAGTTGAAGAACCAATTGTTACGACCGATCTTCATGAAGAGGACAGATCCAGTGCAACATCAGGAGCTGACTTCGAGAAATCATTCGATCAAGACGTCGCTTACGAACGATCTTCACCTTTGTTGGAACCTGTCGAAGAGCCGATTTTGGAAAAGAAAGAACCGGAACTGACTCAAGAAGAAATCGATCACATCGCTTGGATTCAAAGCTTGGCACAGCAGTCATCTTTCGAACAAGCAGCCCCTCCGACTCGTCCACCAGTTCCACAAAGAATGGCAACAGTTGAAGAACCGGTTGCTACGACCGATCTTCATGAAGAGGACAGATCGAGTGCAACATCAGGAGCTGACTTCGAGAAATCATTCGATCAAGACGTCGCTTACGAACGATCTTCACCTTTGTTGGAATCTGTCGAAGAGCCCATTCTGGAGAAGAAAGAACCTGAACTGACTCAAGATGAAATCGATCACATTGCTAGAATCCAAAGTCTAGCTGAGCAGTCATCATTCGAACAAGCAGCACCTCCGACTCGTCCACCAGTTCCACAAAGAATGGCAACAGTTGAAGAACCGGTTGCTACGACCGATCTTCATGAAGAGGACAGATCGAGTGCAACATCAGGAGCTGACTTCGAGAAATCATTCGATCAGGACGTCGCTTACGAACGATCTTCACCTTTGTTGGAATCTGTCGAAGAGCCGATTTTGGAAAAGAAAGAACCGGAACTGACTCAAGAAGAGATTGATCACATTGCTAGAATCCAAAGTCTAGCTGAGCAGTCATCATTCGAACAAGCAGCACCTCCGACTCGTCCACCAGTTCCACAAAGAATGGCAAAAGTTGAAGAACCAATTGTTACGACCGATCTTCATGAAGAGGACAGATCCAGTGCAACATCAGGAGCTGACTTCGAGAAATCATTCGATCAAGACGTCGCTTACGAACGATCTTCACCTTTGTTGGAACCTGTCGAAGAGCCGATTTTGGAAAAGAAAGAACCGGAACTGACTCAAGAAGAAATCGATCACATCGCTTGGATTCAAAGTCTAGCTGAGCAGTCATCATTCGAACAAGCAGCACCTCCGACTCGTCCACCAGTTCCACAAAGAATGGCAACAGTTGAAGAACCAGTTGCTACGACCGATCTTCATGAAGAGGACAGATCCTGTGCAACATCAGGAGCTGACTTCGAGAAATCATTCGATCAGGACGTCGCTTACGAACGATCTTCACCTTTGTTGGAACCTGTCGAAGAGCCGATTTTGGAAAAGAAAGAACCGGAACTGACTCAAGAAGAAATCGATCACATCGCTTGGATTCAAAGTCTAGCTGAGCAGTCATCATTCGAACAAGCAGCACCTCCGACTCGTCCACCAGTTCCACAAAGAATGGCAACAGTTGAAGAACCAGTTGCTACGACCGATCTTCATGAAGAGGACAGATCCTGTGCAACATCAGGAGCTGACTTCGAGAAATCATTCGATCAAGACGTCGCTTACGAACGATCTTCACCTTTGTTGGAACCTGTCGAAGAGCCGATTTTGGAAAAGAAAGAACCGGAACTGACTCAAGAAGAAATCGATCACATCGCTTGGATTCAAAGCTTGGCACAGCAGTCATCTTTCGAACAAGCAGCCCCTCCGACTCGTCCACCAGTTCCACAAAGAATGGCAACAGTTGAAGAACCGGTTGCTACGACCGATCTTCATGAAGAGGACAGATCCAGTGCAACATCAGGAGCTGACTTCGAGAAATCATTCGATCAGGACGTCGCTTACGAACGATCTTCACCTTTGTTGGAACCTGTCGAAGAGCCGATTTTGGAAAAGAAAGAACCGGAACTGACTCAAGAAGAGATTGATCACATTGCTAGAATCCAAAGTCTAGCTGAGCAGTCATCATTCGAACAAGCAGCACCTCCGACTCGTCCACCAGTTCCACAAAGAATGGCAAAAGTTGAAGAACCAATTGTTACGACCGATCTTCATGAAGAGGACAGATCCAGTGCAACATCAGGAGCTGACTTCGAGAAATCATTCGATCAAGACGTCGCTTACGAACGATCTTCACCTTTGTTGGAACCTGTCGAAGAGCCGATTTTGGAAAAGAAAGAACCGGAACTGACTCAAGAAGAAATCGATCACATCGCTTGGATTCAAAGTCTAGCTGAGCAGTCATCATTCGAACAAGCAGCACCTCCGACTCGTCCACCAGTTCCACAAAGAATGGCAACAGTTGAAGAACCAGTTGCTACGACCGATCTTCATGAAGAGGACAGATCCTGTGCAACATCAGGAGCTGACTTCGAGAAATCATTCGATCAAGACGTCGCTTACGAACGATCTTCACCTTTGTTGGAACCTGTCGAAGAGCCGATTTTGGAAAAGAAAGAACCGGAACTGACTCAAGAAGAAATCGATCACATCGCTTGGATTCAAAGCTTGGCACAGCAGTCATCTTTCGAACAAGCAGCCCCTCCGACTCGTCCACCAGTTCCACAAAGAATGGCAACAGTTGAAGAACCGGTTGCTACGACCGATCTTCATGAAGAGGACAGATCGAGTGCAACATCAGGAGCTGACTTCGAGAAATCATTCGATCAGGACGTCGCTTACGAACGATCTTCACCTTTGTTGGAATCTGTCGAAGAGCCCATTCTGGAGAAGAAAGAACCTGAACTGACTCAAGATGAAATCGATCACATTGCTAGAATCCAAAGTCTAGCTGAGCAGTCATCATTCGAACAAGCAGCCCCTCCGACTCGTCCACCAGTTCCACAAAGAATGGCAACAGTTGAAGAACCGGTTGCTACGACCGATCTTCATGAAGAGGACAGATCGAGTGCAACATCAGGAGCTGACTTCGAGAAATCATTCGATCAGGACGTCGCTTACGAACGATCTTCACCTTTGTTGGAATCTGTCGAAGAGCCGATTTTGGAAAAGAAAGAACCGGAACTGACTCAAGAAGAGATTGATCACATTGCTAGAATCCAAAGTCTAGCTGAGCAGTCATCATTCGAACAAGCAGCACCTCCGACTCGTCCACCAGTTCCACAAAGAATGGCAAAAGTTGAAGAACCATTTGTTACGACCGATCTTCATGAAGAGGACAGATCCAGTGCAACATCAGGAGCTGACTTCGAGAAATCATTCGATCAAGACGTCGCTTACGAACGATCTTCACCTTTGTTGGAACCTGTCGAAGAGCCGATTTTGGAAAAGAAAGAACCGGAACTGACTCAAGAAGAAATCGATCACATCGCTTGGATTCAAAGTCTAGCTGAGCAGTCATCATTCGAACAAGCAGCACCTCCGACTCGTCCACCAGTTCCACAAAGAATGGCAACAGTTGAAGAACCGGTTGCTACGACCGATCTTCATGAAGAGGACAGATCCAGTGCAACATCAGGAGCTGACTTCGAGAAATCATTCGATCAGGACGTCGCTTACGAACGATCTTCACCTTTGTTGGAATCTGTCGAAGAGCCCATTCTGGAGAAGAAAGAACCTGAACTGACTCAAGATGAAATCGATCACATTGCTAGAATCCAAAGTCTAGCTGAGCAGTCATCATTCGAACAAGCAGCACCTCCGACTCGTCCACCAGTTCCACAAAGAATGGCAACAGTTGAAGAACCGGTTGCTACGAACGATCTTCATGAAGAGGACAGATCCAGTGCAACAACAGGAGCTGACTTCGAGAAATTATTCGACCAGGAAGCGGCTTACGAACGATCTTCACCTTTGTTGGAACCTGTCGAAGAGCCGATTTTGGAAAAGAAAGAACCGGAACTGACTCAAGAAGAAATCGATCACATCGCTTGGATTCAAAGCTTGGCACAGCAGTCATCTTTCGAACAAGCAGCCCCTCCGACTCGTCCACCAGTTCCACAAAGAATGGCAACAGTTGAAGAACCGGTTGCTACGACCGATCTTCATGAAGAGGACAGATCCAGTGCAACAACAGGAGCTGACTTCGAGAAATTATTCGACCAGGAAGCGGCTTACGAACGATCTTCACCTTTGTTGGAATCTGTCGAAGAGCCCATTCTGGAGAAGAAAGAACCTGAACTGACTCAAGATGAAATCGATCACATTGCTAGAATCCAAAGTCTAGCTGAGCAGTCATCATTCGAACAAGCAGCACCTCCGACTCGTCCACCAGTTCCACAAAGAATGGCAACAGTTGAAGAACCGGTTGCTACGAACGATCTTCATGAAGAGGACAGATCCAGTGCAACATCAGGAGCTGACTTCGAGAAATCATTCGATCAAGACGTCGCTTACAAACGATCTTCACCTTTGTTGGAACCTGTCGAAGAGCCGATTTTGGAAAAGAAAGAACCGGAACTGACTCAAGAAGAAATCGATCACATCGCTTGGATTCAAAGCTTGGCACAGCAGTCATCTTTCGAACAAGCAGCCCCTCCGACTCGTCCACCAGTTCCACAAAGAATGGCAACAGTTGAAGAACCGGTTGCTACGACCGATCTTCATGAAGAGGACATATCCAGTGCAACATCAGGAGCTGACTTCGAGAAATCATTCGATCAGGACGTCGCTTACGAACGATCTTCACCTTTGTTGGAATCTGTCGAAGAGCCGATTTCGGAAAAGAAAGAACCGGAACTGACTCAAGAAGAGATTGATCACATTGCTAGAATCCAAAGTCTAGCTGAGCAGTCATCATTCGAACAAGCAGCACCTCCGACTCGTCCACCAGTTCCACAAAGAATGGCAACAGTTGAAGAACCGGTTGCTACGAACGATCTTCATGAAGAGGACAGATCAAGTGCAACATCAGGAGCTGATTTCGAGAAATCATTCGACCAGGAAGCGGCTTACGAACGATCTTCACCTTTGTTGGAATCTGTCGAAGAGCCGATTTTGGAAAAGAAAGAACCGGAACTGACTCAAGAAGAGATTGATCACATTGCTAGAATCCAAAGTCTAGCTGAGCAGTCATCATTCGAACAAGCAGCACCTCCGACTCGTCCACCAGTTCCACAAAGAATGGCAACAGTTGGAGAACCGGTTGCTACGACCGATCTTCATGAAGAGGACAGATCCTGTGCAACATCAGGAGCTGACTTCGAGAAATCATTCGATCAAGACGTCGCTTACGAACGATCTTCACCTTTGTTGGAACCTGTCGAAGAGCCGATTTTGGAAAAGAAAGAACCGGAACTGACTCAAGAAGAAATCGATCACATCGCTTGGATTCAAAGTCTAGCTGAGCAGTCATCATTCGAACAAGCAGCACCTCCGACTCGTCCACCAGTTCCACAAAGAATGGCAACAGTTGAAGAACCAGTTGCTACGACCGATCTTCATGAAGAGGACAGATCCTGTGCAACATCAGGAGCTGACTTCGAGAAATCATTCGATCAAGACGTCGCTTACGAACGATCTTCACCTTTGTTGGAACCTGTCGAAGAGCCGATTTTGGAAAAGAAAGAACCGGAACTGACTCAAGAAGAAATCGATCACATCGCTTGGATTCAAAGCTTGGCACAGCAGTCATCTTTCGAACAAGCAGCCCCTCCGACTCGTCCACCAGTTCCACAAAGAATGGCAACAGTTGAAGAACCGGTTGCTACGACCGATCTTCATGAAGAGGACAGATCGAGTGCAACATCAGGAGCTGACTTCGAGAAATCATTCGATCAGGACGTCGCTTACGAACGATCTTCACCTTTGTTGGAATCTGTCGAAGAGCCCATTCTGGAGAAGAAAGAACCTGAACTGACTCAAGATGAAATCGATCACATTGCTAGAATCCAAAGTCTAGCTGAGCAGTCATCATTCGAACAAGCAGCACCTCCGACTCGTCCACCAGTTCCACAAAGAATGGCAACAGTTGAAGAACCGGTTGCTACGACCGATCTTCATGAAGAGGACAGATCGAGTGCAACATCAGGAGCTGACTTCGAGAAATCATTCGATCAGGACGTCGCTTACGAACGATCTTCACCTTTGTTGGAATCTGTCGAAGAGCCGATTTTGGAAAAGAAAGAACCGGAACTGACTCAAGAAGAGATTGATCACATTGCTAGAAACCAAAGTCTAGCTGAGCAGTCATCATTCGAACAAGCAGCACCTCCGACTCGTCCACCAGTTCCACAAAGAATGGCAAAAGTTGAAGAACCATTTGTTACGACCGATCTTCATGAAGCGGAGATC